>NW_018480059.1:225744-300716 GCF_002113885.1 Mizuhopecten yessoensis | reverse complement strand
GTGGGTCTTTATCCGCAAAACTGTATTTAGTCTTTATTAATGATTTGCTAAATGAAGTGGAATTTAGCGGGAAAGGGGCAATAGTTCTTTCCTCGCGAATAAATATACCTACACAAGCTGATGACATATGTATTATCAGCAATAACGTTAATAGTTTACAGTATCTACTATCTATTTGCGAGAAATACAGTAGAAAGTGGAGATTTACATTTTCCTCTACTAAATCTAAAACTGTTGTTTTTACTTCTAAAAAGAAGCCCAATATTAATTGTGATATAACTGTATATGGAAAGAAACTACCAATTGTAGAAAGTATTACTCATGTCGGAGTTTTATTGAATAGTAGAAATAACAATGTCGAACGTACAGAACGTGCTTGTTCCAAATTAAAGAGTGGTGTTATGTCCTTAATTCGTTCTGGAGCACATCCATGTGCTCTGAATCCTTTAACCACTGCAAAAATTGTAAAGTGTAAAGTATATCCCTCAGCACTGTATGGGTGTGAATTGTGGCAATTAAAGCAAAATGAAATTTACATGTTAGAAAAAGCACAAAACTTCATTGTCAAATCAATCCAAGGTTTTAATGTAAGAACAAGAACAGATATGTGCACGTCCTTGATTGGTTGGTTTTCTGTAGAAGTATACATCAGCGTAAAGAAAATGTTATTTTTTGGTAGAATATGTTCCATGGAAGTTGGCTGTTTAACACGCGAAATTCTTATCAAGCGTCTATTCGAATTCAACCTGTCTCAATTTAGTAGAGGTTTTGTTCCCGACATTGTTAATGTTTTACAAAAATACAATTTGTATCATTTTATTGATGAATTTTTGAAGAGTGGTGTATTTCCAAACAAATGTCAATGGAAGCGTTTAGTCAATGACCATGTAAAAAACTATGAACAGTTTAACTTATGTGAAAGAATGAACGCTGATAGGGACTTCTCTCGCTTCACTCTTTTACATAATAAGATACAACCGTATGCTATATGGAAACTTGCTTTACGCTTTCCACAATACAGTCCATGTTTTAAGAAAATTGTTAAACTTTGTGTTGAAATGCGCGATAATGAAAATATATATTTGTGTCATTACTGTGGATCTATGTACAAAGATACTATTATGCATAGTGTACTCGAATGCTCACACACAGAGCTATTACGTGACCAGCTCTGGTGTGTACTCAGTACTGTAAAAGATATAGATTTTGTGTTTAATCTTAATGTAATGTCTAATTACCATCTACTTCATGTTCTTCTTGGTGGTATTTTCAATTATGACTTATCTCCATATGAACTGGAGGACTTTAGAATAAAATCCATTGTTATTATTACTAAAATTCTTCAATACAGTGGCATTATGTAATTTATCCTTAGATATTTGAATGTTGTATACTGAGTAATATGATCACTAATTTACTTGTGTGTACCTCACGCTTCAGCAAGATGAATACATGAAATACATATATTTTTGTATTCATATTAGTAGGCAAGCATTTCCTACGTCTTTCCTGTTGATTAGTGCAACTTACTACCATTCATAATATTGTTTGTATTGTATGAATTAATCTTGTGAGATGTATTACTACAACTGAAATCATTGTATGGTTGCGCTGTTTCTTCAAGTTAATTATTATATTGTATGTTGTGTATTTCACACCACTGTATGACTATGTTGTATGACTTCGTGCAACGGGTTCTACTCAATGTATGATTGTATTGTAAGACTTATGTAACAGTAATACTGTCTATAATAATGCTGTATAATTTATAGTGCGATGCTTGTAATACTGTTTATTACAATGTTGTATGATTGCTTAGTACGAGAAGTGGATTACTGTCTATACTATTATATGATAATGTAGTCTGAGGAGTGTAAATATGTCTATTATATCAATGTGTGATGTAATATATGATTAGTGTTATACTGTCTATCATCATAATTATCACCGTATAATGACTGTAATAGTACCTATTATATCATTGTGTTGTGTTTATAGTACTTTATGGTATGATGCGTGTACTATTATTATTCTCTTATGTGTGTGTCTGTCCATGTGCATGTGTGAGTCACTATGTCAGGGTGTGACCATGATTGTGAATGCATTTTCTTCTCTTTTCAATAGTGTTTTGTTCGTTATTTCTGTAACTCTTCATTTCTGGAGGAAATAAAGGAAATAATGGTAATAGACATTTCGCCAAATAGCACTCTGATACTTCGGGCAGTCATGGGGACGGGTAACATGTTCACCCATTCATACCAAACTAAGGATTTCTTAATCTTGACACCTATAATCTTTGTAACGAATCCAGATATTGATTATGATTATTTCATTGCTAATGGTTGGTCTTCAACTTCTCAATTTCGATTCTTTACCGTATTATTTGAATTTCGGTATTTCCTTTTTTTTTTTTAATCATTTTCCGTCGTGGAGCATAATTATCAGAGAGTTGTTATGATAATCCATTGCAAGTTTCTGATTATCAAGGGTACCCTGTTCCAAAAGTATCATGGAAGAGATATACCATACATGGAATTCAAACGATTTTCACTTCAAAGTATGACATTCATAACATAATGCCAAAGGACAATTCTGGAGTGATAACGTCAGTTCTCAAGGTGTACAACGTCACAAGTTCCGACTACGGCACATACATCTGTGAAGGGACTAATGATATTGACAAGTGTACGTCAGAAGTTAGATTACTAGGTAAGCATGTTTATCAGAACTATCGGTTAAAATAAACATTAAACATTCTCCTCGCTGCCACAAGGGACGTAACCATCGCCATTTAATATAAACTCAAGTTATACCATTACCTGTCACTGCAGTGGTACTACGACAACTTTATACCATCTATTTCTACATTGTATTTTATATCATGTATTATAAGAAATGAATAAGTAACAAAATACATTTGTTTTGATCTATTTTTGTTATTATGTAACGCTGAATCA
Organism: Mizuhopecten yessoensis; assembly: GCF_002113885.1. NCBI lineage: Eukaryota > Metazoa > Mollusca > Bivalvia > Pectinida > Pectinidae > Mizuhopecten > Mizuhopecten yessoensis. Next base: position 297,759 of record NW_018480059.1, on the reverse strand, counting down.
CGAAGACATATGTGTTTAGGTAGGAATTCACCTGTAAAATGTGAATGTGGTTGGGCTAATTTGCTGATTATCTCTAGTATTAATTTATGTAGAGAGCCGACTTTGTGTAGGGCCTCGTTGCGACAGCCAAGCTGACCCCAGTGACAGCAGTAAGTACCTCTCCCATTCTAAGTCTGATTCCTATACTAGTATTAGCCTGCAATTTCAACCCTTATAGAACGTTTTAATTTGTATGTGAAATTACGACGCTGGTTGGCAAATCCGAAATGCACATGTCGATTGACGTCACAGAATATATGACGTCGAATACATTTTGACGACAATAACGTTCAGAAGCTCATTTGTGATTTAACAGTCCCGTTGTTAATGAAAAGTTTCTAAATCATCTTCATGCACCGCCAGATAGTGATTAATAGCTTGTGATGGAATTTGATTAAAAGCCATTTTTTGTCAATTATGTCAAACCATCAATTTACGAGATATCAATATAATCATAGTTATTTTTTTTAAGATTGCTGGCATAAATTAACCTGTACATTAATTAATTTGTAAAGAGTCACTAATTATTCAAGAAAATATTCTAGCATGTTTGATCGTCGTGTTTCAGACATATTGGAAATCAGATAAGATGCATTTAAAATGTTTATCTATTAAATTTCTATATTTTCTCTGTCTCAGGTTCTGACCACCCTCGAACTGTGACGACACCATCACCTTCTGATGACGATGATGACGAAACCCAACATGGACAAAAAGCACCCCATAAAGATAACGGCGGCATTGTCATGGTTCCTTCAGTGTTAACCACTAGTGTCTTGTTGCTATTTGTTTTCTTCGTTACCAAGTAGATTTAAATGTCAGATTTAATCTTATCAGCAATACAATACCTAACAGTCTATCAAATTTATTTCAATATCAATTTTTGAGATTGTGAACCAAATATCTAGGCAATTTTCACAATCATAAAACTCCATCCTCAGGATTTTCTTATTGGTACAAAACCCTCGGTTTCTCGGTGCCTCGCGATCGGGTTTCATCCAATTTGAAAACCCTTTCAGTGATATTTCCTTATCCTTCACACCGGGCATAAAGGTGTTTTATAATCAATAACCTGAGAAGGATTCGAACCACGGGTCATTGGTCCTGAATGTTCGAAAATGAAAGAAGACAAAACGACAAACAGTAGCAACCCTTCACTACAAACATGGTGTCGTTTATCTACAAACTTGTGTATGTCGGTCTAAATAAGCTTGTACGTTACACTTCATTTGTGTTGTACTTTTATTGACCATGAAAATAAAAAATGTGATATACAGTGTTAAACGTATCTGTATCATAATGTGATGTAATATAATAACATGATACAATGTATATATGTTCCATAACGTCCAGTATCATCAAGTTTCAATTCATTAAAAAGAACATCATTATGACATTTATTTTCTTGTGGTGTTGTTTCTGAGTTTAAATGACACGTACTGTGAGGTAGGGTGTCCTTATCACAATGTCAACCATTCAGATTTTTTTGTGTCCGTTTATTTTTCTAATATAATACTGAAATTTAAAAGGTTACTTAAAGATTGTATGAGTGTATGGTTAGCTTAATCTCAAAATTCTTATTGCTTGAAGTTAAAGATTACGACAAATAGACCACTACACATAACGACATAGTAGTAAATCAAATAACTGTAAAAAGACAACAAACAAATTCGCAAAAGGCATGTCTTTCCTGTGATGTGTTCCATGACGTAGTCTGATACCTAGGTCTGGACAGATTCAGCCGATCAGCAGTTAGGAAGTGCAGTTGCATTATAGTAACGCAGTCTTCGAATATATATGATGGGTACTATACAACCATGACCAAATGTGAAGAAACCCTGATAACCTATTAGAATTAGGAGTGGCTGCAACATTATTCAATAATGACGCAGTTTCTATCCACCTTAGGACATATATCCTGGGTTTTATACAACCATAAAATAAATTTGAAGAAAACAAGAAAACCTGTGTATATTTTCCACAATCAACAACGTTTCAGAATTGAGGAAGTGCCCGAGACATGCTCGGATTGCTCACATTGCGATCATCTTAATTCTTAACTTTGCATTGTGACCTGCTGTCTAGTAGAACTGTCTATCAGCGAGGCTGCGATCTGTCGTCACTAGGAACTGTTATCAGTATAAATGATAGAAATTAATTGAAGGAAGGTTTTGTAATGATATCAGCCTCAGGAAATAGAAACATTTTATATTCGTATTCAAGAACCATTGCATCTGGTTGTAAACGAACGATGTTGTCACTCGGTTCACACAACTTTATAAAGAACCACACTTCTCCTAATTTCTGTTCACTGAGTGAGGTTTACTTGACAAGGTTTTTGACACACCATCCATTATTTCAGAATAAATACTACAGACGATTTCGAGGACGATGCTAGAAAATAGACGAAACGAGAAGAAATTCAGGTAGATTTCAATTAGGCATATAACAACAGTCTCCGTTTATTGGACAATGTTGGTAATCCTTTGTATCCATCTTCATATTCCAGAGCCGAAATATTGAACATGCATGTATGGGAATCATACGTGTTTACCACAATAAAAGACGGACTTTAGACAATATGACAATAATGGTCACCTTACTATCAATCTCTAGGACAAATGTTTGTTATGGAGCATCATTAGAACCAAGGATTCAACCATTAAAAGGATATAGTGACATCAGACTACCCTTAGACAATGTCCGTCAATGTCTGGCTTTATAGAAGACTTATTCAGTTTCTTGTTTAATTGTTGACTTACATTTTTTTCTGATTTGACGAGATACAGTTTTGCATCCGTCTTCAGCTCACCTTCAGCTCACCTGTCGGTAAGAGGTCAAGCGAGTATCTCGTGAAGCGACTTTGTAGACGTGGAAGGTAAGTTTACCCCGAAGGAGAAGGAGTGACCTATCAAGTGAATAATGAAATATAATTAAAAATCTTTACATTCAGAACGAGTAATTTAATTTTGATAAAGTTTGGTTAAGATTTGGCTCGAAAGGGACTAAACGTTGCATAAACGGAGGGTGTGTCCCCGTTGGGACGAAAATGCTGGGCAAAGAAAATATGAATTTATGATATCATGATAGCATGCATCTGTTTGTCAAGTTATAACGATCTCGCCAAATTTCAAAATTTAAAGCTTAGACATGGAACAATTTCCTATTCATATTTAATTACCACTGCATCTGGTATTTAGTTATAAATGGACGCTGTAGCCACTCAAATAAACTTTTACAAATATATTCATGCTATAAAGATTTGCCTACGAGTCTGGATGCGCCCACCAGTCTTACAGATTGTAGTCTGTGAGTCATGAACTGGAAACAGTCAAAATTCCTACTTGAATTGATGAACACAGCCACGAATCAGGATTGACCACGAGAGTCTGGCGCTGCTAATATAGGGACTAGGTTACTAGGTGATAACATGGACTCCGTTAACTAACAGACATAAACAAGTTTTGATCGCACCCTATTTTTTCTACGAAGCTTCATAGGTCCTAGGCTAGGTACCTTAGAATATGTGTTTCGCAAAAAAAAAAAAAAAAACAGTAGTGGACCTCCTTGCATAACACCACGTTGAGTGACGGGGATATCCACATAAATTGACAGATAAATGTCACAGGCGAATGTAATTTTGAAAAAAGAATTATGATAGTGAATAGTGTATAAAATAACAGTTATTTTGGTACTAAATATGTCATATTGGTATACATGAAGTAAGCGTAGTGATACTTTAAATTAGAAAAACATGCAAAATATTCACAAAATTTAAAATGTAACCACCATTGTGAACTTACCTATATATAGTCACAATGTTAGTCTATATTCTAAACTTCTTTAAAAACTTTCCATATATATATTCTGTCTACAGAATCATTTTTATGTAATATCAAAACCGCTAAAATACTTTTTTAGCATGCCAAACATGACAAATGTCCAATTTCATATAATCATTATGATATGATTTTCATTGTTTATATGGTACATACCGATACATTTTCTGTTTTTGTAATCATACTAAAACACTTCAAAACAGTATGTTTGTTTTTAAATTATTTGGAGCAGTGATTACTCATAAATATGTATTCTGTCAAAGTAATGTAACCTCTGTTATAACAATCAAATAATCTTAATACTAAAACTATTATACACTTTATTAATATTTTATTTTGCCTATTGCCCATTCATTAAACAAAATATGAAGTAATATTACATTATTTTATACCTTTAAATGTTAACAAATAAAGCAAGGAAAGATATCATTGTCAGACTCCCCATACAAAAATGTTATTTTAGCACATTTGATTTTTGTTACCTTAAACGAAGGCAACGTTCACATGAACTTGCCAGATATCAAGACTCATGGACCTTTTGTTAAGAAGAAACACAAATTAAAGGAAAAGTGGAAAAAAAAGCTATGTTTTTCTTTTTTAAAATCAAAAGTGTCATATGACAAATTTACCGGTTGTCATTTTTTGAAATTCCTGATGTTGAAAGATATTATTAGTAGCCAACTTTTAAGCAAGTATGAAAAATAGACTCGTTTAAGAACTATTCAAATTAACGTGTCCAAAATGGGAATTGTCTTGTTAGTAATTAGTGTTTCCTATACACATACCTTTTTGTATTTATCTTGTTTTGAAATTCTAAGCGGAGGCCGACCCTAATGTTAAATCTCCATAGGCGTTGACCCTACCTTTGTTATGAAGCATATGTGACCAAGGAATCAAATGTAATAAAGGAAGGCTGTTATTTACTTGTATGCTCAGATGTGGTGCTCAAAATGGTGGTAAGCGATTTTTGTAGTACGATGTTCTGCAAAACTATTAGTTGTAGAAATCTGTGCAGTTATAAGAATGAGCAAATTGGTGCGAAAGTGTGCGCTGTTAAAACAAACAAAAATATATCGTGGAAGAGAATATTAAGAATTTTTTTCTCATGATATTTTTTCATAATTTCCTGTCAAACGCTTTTCGAGATATGACAATTATATCTCAGAACTATCTTTTTAAATATAAATCGCCTGCCACGCGGCCTTTGACCTCTTATTTTTGTAATGGTTCATGATGTCCTTGTGTTGATGTCTCCAATATCAATTATTTTTCGAAGATTTTGATTTTTCTTTTAGTTTTTTATTTAAAGTTCTTCTGGTATCGTATAAGTGTGCATGATACAATAGTTTTACATATATATGAACATTGGACACCACTAGACCATTGAGAACTGTTGACGGTAGAACTTTATCATATGTAAATGCGTTAACATTTTTGCAGATTTGAAAAACATCTTATTTAAAATTTGAAATAAGATGTTTATTAAATTTGCAAAAGTGTTAACGCATTTCTTTTTACAAATGTCCAAATTCATTCGAGAAAGTAGGACTGGTCTGAATTAAGAAAAAAAAAGTTATCTGCTTCCAAAAAAAGGCGGGGGACTATACACACAGTATATATCTCCCCTTTTCAAGACAGATACATGAGGTTAATTTTCATGCAAATCGGAGGGGGTGAGGTTACCACCCGAAATATAGTCTATAGTCATTATCGGCGGAACATGTGGCCATGAACCCCCTTCAGGAGCCCCGTGATATCCGACACCGCGAGCTGGCACGTCATCAGACTGATTTCCGCAGCTGTAATGTTTATGGATGTTGCGATGGTGAGTCTTTGTATTATGCTGTGTTAGTGAGAAAATAAGATTACTTGTGAGCAATATATGTATACTCCATCTTGGTGCACGTGCACTAGTCCGTGTATGTAGAATAGTAGATACGTGGCTGCACACGTGGAATTAGTCATATTTATCTACATTTTGTATGTGTCTGTTGTCTTGACCCTAGTCCACTAAACTTCCGAGTGGTCGTCTCTTTGGCCGAGGTCAGTTCGGTAGTAGCCCATATGCTCAAAATTATATTTTGCCGAGACATAATCAGATAATGTGAACCCAACAAGAAAAGCCATAACCACTACATTGTGATAGGTAGTTTGAGCACTAGCTTGACATCACATCAAATAGGCACTAACGCAGTCAGTCAACACACCTATGATTAGGTATGTGTATTGACAAACGAAGATACTGCCTGGGATGACCTTTTAGGATTTTTGGGGCCTCTAACACTAATTGGTAATTATATTGGCTGATTAGGGTCACCAGACCATTCTGGCGAGCCTATGAAATAATGCTTCTTTAACTTTAATTTGCCTTTGAACAACTTCTGATTAAAATAGAAGCTGAGGGTCATGCTTTGGTGAAGTCATATCAAGTTTGTTCAAATTTATGCTACAAAGGTCATTGGGGTCAACAGTGTTTAAGTCTACAAACAACTCCTGAATTACCTGAAGAGCTACAAACAACTCCTGAATTACCTGAAGAGCTACAAACAACTCCTGAATTACCTGAAGAGCTACAAACAACTCCTGAATTACCTGAAGAGCTACAAACAACTCCTGAATTACCTGAAGAGCTACAAACAACTCCTGAATTACCTGAAGAGCTACAAACAACTCCTGAATTACCTGAAGAGCTACAAACAACTCCTGAATTACCTGAAGAGCTACAAACAACTCCTGAATTACCTGAAGAGCTACAAACAACTCCTGAATTACCTGAAGAGCTACAAACAACTCCTGAATTACCTGAAGAGCTACAAACAACTCCTGAATTACCTGAAGAGCTACAAACAACTCCTGAATTACCTGAAGAGCTACAAACAACTCCTGAATTACTTGAAGAGCTAGGATCATGGCATTTGGTCAGTAGTATGCTGTACAGAAATACTAGCTGGCAAGTGTGATCAAATGGATGACATTTTCATATGACTCAAATATGTAAACAAAGTTTTACACAATTCTCTTCTACTGGTCCCTTATTTCCAGAGAAGTAACATTTGGCCTATAGCCTGCTGATTCTACTGGTCCTTCATTTCCAGAGTAGTAGCATTTGGCCTGTAGCATGCTGATTCTACTGGTCCTTCATTTCCAGAGTAGTAACATTTGGCCTTTAGCCTGCTGATTCTACTGGTCCTTCATTTCCAGAGTAGTAACATTTGGCCTTTAGCCTGCTGGTTCTACTGGTCCTTCATTTCCAGAGTAGTAACATTTGGCCTTTAGCCTGCTGATTCTACTGGTCCTTCATTTCCAGAGTAGTAGCATTTGGCCTGTAGCATGCTGATTCTACTGGTCCTTCATTTCCAGAGTAGTAACATTTGGCCTATAGCCTGCTGGTTCTACTGGTCCTTCATTTCCAGAGTAGTAACATTTGGCCTATAGCCTGCTGGTTCTACTGGTCCTTCATTTCCAGAGTAACATTTTGCCTGTAGCCTGCTGATTCTACTGGTCCTTCATTTCCAGCGTAGTAACATTTGGCCTATAGCCTGCTGGTTCTACTGGTCCTTCATTTCCAGAGTAGTAACATTTGGCCTTTAGCCTGCTGATTCTACTGGTCCTTCATTTCCAGCGTAGTAACATTTGGCCTGTAGCCTGCTGATTCTACCGTTACTTCATTTCCAGTGTAGTAACATTTGGCCTGTAGCCTACTGAATTCAAATGAATTACCTTAGGTAACTTTTAAAGTCCCACACATGAAAAAGTCTATGGGTTGTCGAGTAATGATATTTAGCCCGTTAGCATGCTTGATATGTATGTTTAAATTAAATTATATTGAACAATATTAAGTTAATGTAGTAAGGTCATAGTGGTCAAATTAATCATGAGTTGAAAAACTAATGACTTAACAAAGACTGATAGCTAATTAATAGATAAGGACTTGGCAGTTATATACGTATAGCTAATTAAAGCTGTGTTAAAGACTTTGATGGATAAGGATTTGAAAAATAAAACACTTGACTAAGGTCTGGTAAAATCTCTTAGATTAATCTTTGATTAAGACAGTTGGAAAAGCTATCTCAGCTAAGGCTTGGGAAAACATACTTGGCCTAAACTTTGGCCAAGACTTTGGTACATCATACACTGCTATGTGTCTCTAGATACTTGTATGCTAGGGTAAGGTTCAGGAGAAGACTAGAGGCTTAGGCCCTGCAAAAACTGTTGGTTAAGGATTTGACAAATTCTCTTAGCTGGGTGCAACATGTTAAACTCCGATCAAACATGGTCACATTTGATCTGCTGTTGTCAACCATGGTAATCTATGGTCCACATAAGTCGGTAATTGGCTGTAAACTACACCAATGTAAAATTTGAGAAACAGCATGTGCAAATGTTTATTCAAATCTACATTATTTACTAACAAGCTGTTGCTAATTTTGTGTCTTGTTTGCAGGGATTTGAATAAAAGACTGATGCACAACAATGGAAGGATGGAAGCTGCTCATAGCATTTGGCTGGCTGGTTTCTACAAGTGAAGGTGATGATCCCAAAAACATTCTTATACTGGGAGGAAATGGATTTATTGGAGCTGCAACGTCCGAGAGATTGATTGCAAAAGGCAATAATCTGGTACTTCTAAATCGGGGCAACTGGTATTGGGATTCACAGTTCACTGTGAAGCCTCATGTTAAACACCTTACTTGTGATCGTCAACGTCAGCTACTCTATTGTGAAGATTTACACCGTTTGAAAGACACTGTATACTTTGATGTGGTTATAGATTTCAGTGCATACCATTTTGAGGCTGTTGAAGATGTTCTCGAGTTACTGAAAGGCAAGATTGGCAGATATATCTACATCAGTTCCGATTCTGTGTACGAGGTCTGCCAGAAAAACCATTCCGAACCAAGTCAGGAAAGTGATGCCGTTCGTCCATTTACTTCAGAGGAAAGGCTACTAATGACTGGTAAGGATGATTATGGTCATAGAAAACTGGAATGTGAGGAAGTGCTCGTCAAACAGAGAAAGGAAGGTGGAGTTCCATATGTTTTGCTAAGATTACCAGATGTGATTGGTCCTAGGGACAACACATATCGCTGGTGGATGTATCAAATGTGGCTTAAACTTTCCGGGTATCTTGAAAGACAAATCTCAATTCCAAAGTTTCTCTTGAATCAGAAATTAAGCTTTGTGTATTCTCTTGATGTCGCAGATATGTTGGTACAGCTTACTGATAGTGATCTCAAAAACTTTGATAATGCCTACAATCTGGGTACAGATGAAATGCCTACCTTACTGGAAGTGTTGGAATCAATGAGAAAACATCTGAGAGTAGAGAATATCCCTATACCTGTTAATGATAGTAATGATGCAATATATCTGTTTCCTTCTGTAAAACTTGGACCAATAGATTCAAGTAAAGCAAAAACACTATTAAACTGGAGACCAACCTCCTTCGATAATATTTCTAAGCAAACAATCAGTTTTTACGAGTCTGCCATCAGAAATAAAGATTTTGACTTGGCTCGAAAAGAAATTATCAAAAATATGCAAGCATACTTCACCAAGCAGCCACATAATGTGTTGTATGGTCTGAACGGAGTGTATGGGATAAAGTACCCAGATACACACGAAGAACTTTAGGTATATAGACTAGCTAGTGATAAATCCATCCTTATTTCATGCATCAAGATTTTCATTTTATGTTTTTAGAATAAATTATTCTAAAAGTTCTTTTTAGTATTTGTCTTCCATTATTCATAAACATCGATGTTTGATGATAGCTTTACATTTTGTCTAACAAATCAATGACATGTATAGGCAAAACACAGCAGTAAACTTCACTTCTGGTCCTTAAGTCTCGACTTCTAATGTCACGACTCGCGGTTAATTGTATCCTTGTCCTTCATATGATGTCTCTCATTTCATCTCCCCTTTGATAACCGTCAACACATTACAATGTACTCTTCTCCGGAGTTCATTCAAAGTTTTCACTTTATGTAAGAACCCTATCTTACCGAAACATTTTATTTAACAAGGGATTTATTATGCACAAATTCAACCAAAATACAGTAACACATGTTTTAACAAACACCAAGGATTATTGAGAAAACATTGCATTATTACCAACCCCAGAATAAGTTCACTATACTAAACATGTTTATGACAAACTCCAAGGTTTTTAAAAAAGAAAAAAATTGCACTCGAGGAAACCATGTTAATAACAAACCCAAATGAATCTAGGAAATGAGTTTACTGTAGTAAAATTTGTTTATAAAAAACCCAAAGGAACATAATAAACAAATAAAACATGTTTATAACAAACCCAAGGAATGCCGACTGAAAGCTAATGTTAACCAGTCCAAAGTTAGAACTGTTTGTTTTCAAACACCTAATTATGAGTAATGCTTTGGATTTTCGGGATTCTTCAAATTTTCGGGATTGCTAAAATAAAGTTTGAAAGTTTACATGCATGACCTTGAGAATGTGATATTCAACATCATCAAATCTACAATTAAAGAACTACTATACAAAACTAGAACTTGTACAGGTCAGCAAGGGCCTCACCATGTGCCTTACCTTAATTTCCCATGGGCTATTTCTAGCAAGTGACCTTGACCATATTAACTTTTTATATCCCTATAGCATGTCTAAATATCAAAAGATTTGTCTTTAGGACTCTGGTAAGAATCGTACCGCCCCCACCATATGGTCTATTTTTAGTAACAATGACCTTGACAACTTTTTAAATCCCATCACATATTTACATATCACAGTGGTAAGCATTCCGAGATAATCTCCAGACACAAAAGCAATGATGGATGGACAGACAAACAGTCAGATGTGGGGCCCTCATCAAATTTAAATGAAAACGCAACACAATGTATATGTAACAATAAAATATTTTACTGAATACTGGCAGCGTTTGCCTACATATAATACAATTTGATCTACTGTTATAGATATCCCATGAGCTCTCTCCCATCCGTGCTACTGATAAACCATAAATCTAGACACTGTTCCGAGTAATAATGGTAGCCACTTTAAAACACTGTTTTACCTTGCACTGGTACATTGTATACAATGGAACCTCGATAATCCAGACACTTTCTGTAAATAGTGGAAACCGTTGGTCTGAATACTTTGATATCTGTATATGGTGGAACCTCATTAGTCTGGAGACTTTTTTTCTCCGTGTACAGTGGAAACTTGTTACCTTGATACTGGTTTCCTTGATGTTGCAAGTAACAAACTTTCTAAATTAATGAATTCGTCACTTAAATGAATGTAATTTCAGAATTAAATGACAATTTCTGGTGAGATCCAAATTTTGTTTTTCCCCCAGTGAAAAGCAAATAAGTGTTTGTAAAGCAAGTCAAGATTTTTAATATACATTGATAAATAACTATATAGTTACAATGGATGATAAATTCAAACACAGTTTTTCAAACCAAACTAAATGACTTTAACAAAGTTCTTTTCAGTACAATGATCAAGTGTGTATCAATATACACCGTAAGTAGTCTTTTGAGTTTTGTGTGAGCAGTAATATTAAGAAAATACATAAACGACAAGATAAATATTGCAGACCACATTGTATCTTAATATAAATCTGACTCCAGTCTAACACAGACTGAAACGGACATCATTTCAGTGGCAGAGGTAAAATCTGAATCGACAAAAGGGACAGTGTCCTTCACAAAATTATTAATCCTTATTTTATACAGTACAATGTAAACGGAAATCAGTAGAGGTATCGGGTACGATGGCACAATTTCTATCTAAAGGAATTTTCACAAATACCAGAAAGTTAATAATATAGCTAAATGCTCTTCATTTAAATACTTGTTGTGTTCCAATATTTATACAGACACTTATAATTACCATTGTCCCATCAATTTTACATCTAAGTTACCGGTCACTGTGTTTGTTCACAAATAACAAACAAAATACGAACACATTTTTATTTCTAGTAAATTAGGATTTACTTCTACTTATAAATTATTGTTACAACTACCTGCATCATTTAACATCCTCACTATAATAGAAAACAGTGGGCAATGATTTGTAAATAAAACAATGGCATTGAGAGAACTTTACTGAACTTGCCATGATTATACATTATCACCATCTCATGTAAAGTTGACATGAAATGTCAGAAACGCTAGTAATGGTAATCTAAATCATTAACTTGTTAAAATTATGTGGGAAAAAAATCTGAATTTATAGTGAATATATGTTCTTTATCCACATGGGTCTAACAGCATTATTTGTTAGGACGACCATTAATATCTGAACAAGATATTCACAAATCTTTGAAACTTTATTCTGTGAAAATTCAAAAGTTTCAGCGTATGCAAAATAGAGAGAAGAAATATATGTAAAACCAAAGCTTTTTGATACTGAATAATCGTGAAAGAACAACTTTTTGTGATTCTGAGAAGCAAAACTCATTGAATAAGCATATTTACAGACTGGTAGCTAAGAGTAAGCTTTAGCCATCACTACTGACCGTGCGAACAGTTGGTGAAAAACCGACCCCACGACATAGGGACCAGTATGTGAGGTGTTCCCACTACTAATTTATATAATCAATTCACTAAATCTGAAAAAGACTTTACTTGTTACATATAGCTTGAAGCTTCAGCAGTAACAGACTTAAATTTTCAAAATTCAACCACAAATATGTCTATTTACAATAGTTTACTGTACATATCAAAAACTCCACCTTGTACTTCGTTCTGGTGCAGGTCCAGAGGTACAACTTCAGTTGATGCCTTGGCAAACTTTCATCCTCTTTTCACGAGACCAATCCACTTTAATGGTAAGACGGATCTTGTATTGAAAATTTGGGACATATGGTCAACAATTTAGACTTGTGTATTAATGAGACAAACTTAACTACTCTCATCTGTACTATAAGTCATGTTAAATAAAAGCGACAAATATCCATATAACGTCGCACAAAAACAACATTCTACAACAAGTGGGCAATAGAAAGAATAATTTGCAAACAATGAAACAACACTTTTGCTACAAACTGTGTACATAACCAATTGACAGCTGATAAGGTACTGAATATAGATATGTGCTTTCATTTTCTACAAAAAAAAAAAAAAAAATCAATTCATGAGCCAATTTTTTTTAATTCGATACATGTTATGACATTATTTTCAAAATCTGAAGTTAAATATTTGCATAAGATCTAAGACTTTATGATACAGACTTGGGGATAAAATAGCACATCAGAATCTGTCTTACTAAACATTAAATATTACAATGCATTCAAATACGCTATTAGCAAATATACAAATATGTAAAATGAAAAATTAAAATCTGTTGTTTACAATAAAATTGTGAAAAACGGTAAAATGTAAGATAAATATAGAAACCTGCATTACAACTTAACATAAAATATGTCAACCCTAGTCATATAAGTAGACATCAGAAAGTAGAGAAACGAATGTCTTTACCAACTTCAGCTTATCTATAACATCATCTATTATATCTCAGCTCTACAGCATATGCTATCACTTGGGAACCATTTGGCAATGCTGTTGCCTGGAAAAGGTTGCAAGCTGAGGGTTTTGTTGGAGCTTAACAAACACTACTAGAGATGCAGGCCTGAGGGCGTTCTTGGAGCTTAACAAACACTACTAGAGATGCAGGCCTGAGGGTGTTCTTGGAGCTTAACAAACAAGAGTTGCAGGCCTGAGGGTGTTCTTGCAGCTTAACAAACAAGAGATGCAGGCCTGAGGGTGTTCTTGGAGCTTAACAAACACTACTAGAGATGCAGGCCTGAGGGTGTTCTTAGAGCTTACAAACACTACTAGAGTTGCAGGCCTGAGGGTGTTCTTGGAGCTTAACAAACACTACTAGAGTTGCAGGCCTGAGGGCGTTCTTGGAGCTTGGAAAAGACTACTAGAGTATCTTTTGCATTTGGATCATTCCAAACTTTCCAAAAAACCCCTTTAACCCCTCCAGGAACGCTTAAAACTCCACTGGAACACTCTTCAACTCCTTTAAAAACATCTAACTCCTTTGGAAAATGGAAATACCTTTGTTTTTTTGGGAAACCCCTAAACCCTTCTGGAGACTCCCTGGGTGAGAGATTGGGTTAACCATCGTTCAGTAAGAGCATTCCTATATATATATTCCTGTATTATATCCTGTTCTGTACCACAGTTATTTCAACAGTTCTTTTCCACTACTTGCTTTAATTCAATAAACAAAGAAACAATTTTAAGATCTAGCAGTTTTACAAGATCCATACCTAGAGCGGTCAATATTATACAATATTTAGTATCACCACTTCTCTAGCTATAGACTCCCCTTACAACACACTTGGTACTACAATCACAAAACAGTAATCTAAACAGGCAGCAGATCTCCTTGTTACAGTAATTTCTGATTTTTGAAAAACTCCAGATTCTGCAGATTTAAAAATTATGCAGGTTGAATAATGGATGCATTTGTACAGGGTACTTTTTCTATCATTTTCATTCATTTCAATACTTACTATCACTTGCCATTTCACGCAATGTAACGGTGCCACATTTGGCTGAAGATTTGTGACTGAATTACCTACAGTGCAACTTTTACAGCTGCAGCAATAAGGTGACTTATCTTAAGGCAAGTAATTAAAAAGAACTCCGAATTCATTAAGCATATAAAGGCTAATAAAATATAGTTATCTTTGTCAGAAGTCCTGGTAGGAACAGGAGTGCTGGACTAGACCAATGCATATAACTCCAGCTTGTTGGGATGTAAACCCAGTCACCCCTAAAGTCACATTTTAACCTTACCAAATCAAAGACTGGGCAAGTCCAGTTTAGGTGTGTGGGAGTGAATGAGTTAATCCCATGTGTCTTGCATAAAAAAAGCTATATAGCATCAGCAAGCATAAACAGATATCTTGTTTTCAATTGGCTATAGCAAAACCTTCATAACAAAGAATCAATTTCTATATAAAGTTAATCTACATTTTCTTGTTTATATTGCCTCCTGTCAATGACAAACTCCTATTTTCTTCTATGTAGTATTACTTACGATATATATATATATATATATATATATATACCTTTGTTAGATAATATCCTGTCATCTATTCCTCACAGGACATCGGATTTACCCACATGCAGTAATGAATCAATCCAAGTCTTCGATCTGGAGTGATGAAATCTGATTTAAAGGGTAGCCGTTTTTCTTGTGATGGAAGAATTTAAATTTCCATGTAGAACAACATAAAATCAGGACATAAAATGACAAAACACAAGGTCAAAAATAAATGTTTTACAGATGCTATCTACGAGAATGGTTGGGATACACGTATCTTTAATAAAAGACACAGATTTTTTTTTCTGTCATTTTTTCCCCAAACAATTAATTTAGATTAACAGTACAGACATTAAAGCATATTGAAAAAGGAACAATTGAAATAAGAGGTACATCTGATTATAATACTCTTTATGATGCCATTTCCACATAATTTGAAGGGAGCATGCCACGTTGGCCTGTCCGTTCCACTGTGCCCTCCATCCATCCAGGATCAATGATTTCACAGTTGATGATGAAATCCTCCTCACGGAAAGAAACCTCATCATCGTCAGCTGCAGTGTAGTCATACAGGGCTACGTACTTCACCTGTGAGAACCAAAGTTAAATTTGTTCATTCCTTGCTACATGTATATATTAAAATGTCAATAACACTGATAGTTTCTTTCTCTCAATAAAGTATTTCATTTCAGGAATGTTCCGATATAAAATATAAAATGTATTTTAGACAGTAGGTCAAAATATGAGATGACTTCATCAATCTACAATCAGGATATCAAATGAAAACTTACTATACAGCTCTGATATTGTACAAGGACTTGTTTTTGCTGCATATACCTGGATACACCGCACATATCGGTAACCTTTCTGATAGAGATTTAGTTAGTTAGGACAAGTTTTGTTGTTGTTGTTGTTGTTGTTGTTGGGGGGGGGGGGATTTGACCCTACAAAATTTGAATAAGTATTTTTAGCTTTAGAAATATTACCTGGATGCTGATCCTTACCTGGTTCTTTGGAGACGACACTGGGGTCTGTATAATTTGAGTGCCTGTTGTGTAACCTACCTGGTTGTTAAGGTATTGACTAATGGGGTTTTCCTAGTAGGGTTGGTATGGCTACTGTGTCTGTTGTATAACTTATCTGGTTTATTGTGGAGCTCACTTGGGGTTGGTATGGCTACTGTCTATTGTATAACTTACCTGGTTTATTGTGGGGTTCACTTGGAGTTGGTATGGCTACTGTCTGTTGTATAACTTACCTGGTTTATTGTGGAGCTCACTTGGGGTTGGTATGGCTACTGTGTCTATTGTATAACTAACCTAGTTTATTGTGGGGATCACTTGGGGTTGGTATGGCTACTGTCTATTGTATAACTTACCTGGGTTATTGTGGGGCTCACTTGGGGTTGGTATTGCTGCTGTGTCTATTGTATAACTAACCTAGGTAATTGTGGGGCTCACTTGGGGTTGGTATTGCTACTGTGTCCATTGTATAACTAACCTAGTTAATTGTGGGGGTCACTTGGGGTTGGGATGGCTACTGTCTATTGTATAACTTACCTGGTTTATTTTGGGGTTCACTTGGAGTTGGTATGGCTACTGTATGTTGTATAACTTACCTGGTTTATTGTGGGGTTCTCTTGGGGTTGGTATGGCTACTGTGTATATTGTATAACTTACCTGGTTTATTGAGGGGTTCACTTGGGGTTGGTATGGCTACTGTGTCTATTGTATAACTAACCTAGTTAATTGTGGGGCTCACTTGGGGTTGGTATTGCTACTGTGTCTATTGTATAACTAACCTAGTTAATTGTGGGGTTCACTTGGGGTTGGTATGGCTACTGTATCTGTTGTATAACTAACCTAGTTAATTGTGGGGTTCACTTGGGGTTGGTATGGCTACTGTGTCTATTGTATAACTAACCTGGTTAATTGTGGGGCTCACTTGGGGTTGGTATGGCTACTGTATCTACTGTATAACTTACCTGGTTTACTGTGGGGCTCCCTTGGGGTTGGTATGGCTACTGTCTATTGTATAACTTACCTGGTTTATTGTGGGGTTCACTTGGAGTTGGTATGGCTACTGTGTCTGTTGTATAACTAACCTGGTTAATTGTGGGGCTCACTTGGGGTTGGTATTGCTAATGTGTATGTTGTATAACTTACCTGGTTTCTTTGGGGTTGACCCGGAGGCCGGTACGGCTGCTGCTGCTGCTGTTGTGGTGGTGGTGGTTGATATGCAGGTTGACGTGCTTGCTGGGGTTGAGCTATGGAAGACAACATAACAATAAACAAAGGCACATGTTACAGACAAGTTTTCCTGAAACCACGCGATATCCTTCCCTTGGCATTATGATACCAGGGCTCAACAATAAGCTGATTACTTTACCTTTTTGTGCAGTTTTTCTTGGTGAACATACCTCTGAAACACTGTAATACTTGTTTTCAGTTCAACAATGGAGGAAAAGCCCAAATGGCACATGCTATTGTAACTAATACATAAAATGCAATTATTGTGTGGTACTACAATCCTGAGTTCAAGTTTGATTTTCTATATACTACTACAGTGGACTTAAACTGATGATGATTTCACAATTTGACTGAATATGTGCAAGTGTTTAGTCAAAGGTAGATTACTACATGTACAGTATTTGAAGCACTGGAGACTACGTATGAGCTAGTGGTACGACACGGTCCAGACTCAAGTGCAGTTATATATACTATCAAATGCTAGGGAAAAGCAGATATACGGAAACAGTATAACACTACATGCAGTAAATAACCAACAAATTCAAATACTCTAACAAATGCAAAGGTCGTTTTACAATCTTGTAATGAAGCACTCAACCCAATCACCATTCACCTGAAACTAAAACTTGAAAACAAAAATGATGTCTACATAAAATTAAACAACATTATGATATCTAAACACATCTTTTCTACTTAATACTTAACCAACAAATAAAAGAATCTAAAAATACAGTAATAACTTGTTTACTCCAGCAATCATTACCACAGTATAAAGGTGGGCCTTGAAGAGAGCCTTGTGACACATAAAATGTGGGGCATTATATCATGGTTTTACTGGATAAACAAGATATCTACATTAACTTGTTATAATTTATCCTGGTAAATAGCTGTTAGATTCCTACAAAATGAAAACACAATATTTTGATTTTTTTTTTAATTTCCATCATGTATAACTGCAGGGAGCAAGGTTGGGAGGACAGGGGAGAGGAGAATATTGATGAAATTCATTGTACAGAATGCATTTTTTATTATCTGACATTTCTCCTGGTGTTTTATAAAATACTGACTTTGAGTTTACCACGTAGAGTGTACCCCAATTCCTGTAACTGTAGGTCAGTTTTATTAGACTTCATCACAAACTGTAATATTTCTTCCTAAGCCTTGAAGCAACTCAATTATTAAGTGATTTTCCATAAAAGAAATATTTCAATACTTTTTTAGTTCAGCTTTATACCATATGAGATAAACTTTATTTGAACTCTTTTATAGTAGGCTGGTAAAGGTAGTGCTGATTTGTAGTATGACTTCAACGGTGCTCTCTGCAGTAGGTGGGGGTATGAACAAAATCTGGAACTATAAACTGACGTCAGTGATGCTAATTGCAATGGTAAAATGAGATCTAGAGGATGATAGAGATGCTGCTCTCAAATCATATGCAGTGGTATAAAACTGAGGTATGGCATCAGTGGTGCTGATCTGCAGTGGTATAAAACTGAGGTATGACATCAGTGGTGCTGATCTGCAGTGGTTGGGGTATGGTGCTTCAGCTTCAATTTGAGATTAAGATTAACTCACAACCCCCTGTCAAGTCTTCAGATGGAATTGGTGGCGGGCAGTAATCCGGAGGGGTGTCATTGTCCTCAGTTGGAGGGGCAGGGGGGTCATATGCTGGGGGTCTATTGTCTTCCGAAGGAGGGGATGGAGGGGCACACACAGGTGTAACGGTGTGTGGGGAAGTCATCATCACAGGAGTGGCGAAATGAATTTCCATCTCTTTAATAAAATGTTGGCAACAAACATTGTTTATACCGTGCAACTTCAAATTATGGTATTTAAATTCCTCAATGGTGTAAATTTAAACTTGAACCAACCCTGTTATATCCATGTATCGCACAACTCATGGTTTTAAGTAGAGTGTGATGTATAAAATAAGCTGACTTCAACTGAAATGTCTCTCAATTTAATAAAGCGTCACTTTTTTCCATAAAATCTGTGTTACCCAGTAACAATGCAATTTACCAGCATAAATCTCTCAGTAAAGCTGAAAATCTATAGCATACTGAAACACCCAAACTGAAACTATACAAAGAAACCAATATACAGCTGGAACTGTTAAGAGAACAGTTACACATTTAGAACATTTGGGAGAAAGAGTAAATATATACTGGTTAATTAGGAAAAGACATTACAAGAAGCATATACACTTGATGGGTTATATTGATCAACTAAGGAGTGATAAAATTCATATCTTTATATTTTTAGGCAGAATCTAATGGTGTTTACAATACTGAACTTGCACTTTTCATACTAGAAATATATTATATCATGCCAAGATGAGTAGAAGGGCAAATGAGTATATCACGGATTGAATCTTAGTCCAGAAATATAGTTGTCATGACAGCTAACGGATACAATGATGAGTGGAGGTGGATAATATTTATAATGCAAGTTCAGAAGTTGGTGTAGGGGAGTAGACAGTCTTGCATATATATATATATCAGGGATCGACGAAGACAGCCTACTCACTAGGATCCTCTTCCTGAGCGCTAATTGCGTCTTTCTCAGCAGATACGTCAGCGCTGTCATCAGGGATGGGAGGGACAATGGGGGTAGTACTAACTTGTTCCTCCTTGACTGTGACAGGCGGGATGTTAGTGGTGGGTTCTTCTTCTAATTTAGAATCACAAGCACTTGTACACATGTATCATACAATAGTGGGGCTTACCCAATATGTGTAAGTAGGGTATATTACAGCTGTACGTGTGTGAGAAATATGTAAAATATATCAATAGATGTAAATTAATTCTAAGTATCTCCATTCAACTGAAAACGAAAATAGCATCAAATCTACATCTCTGTGCAAATGTTAAATTTAGTTACAGAAAAGAGAAGATAATATAGCAAATTCAGACCCAGATTAAATGTATTAATGATATTATGATGAATTAAATTGTTGAATTCTAGTGCATAGGTAAAACTTGATGTACCAGAAGGAATCAATCAGCCCCTCACTGGCTCAGTTTGTCAAAGAAATGCTGCAATGAGTGAAAGTTGTAATCAAATGTTCTTAATCACTGCAAATAGACATTGTCCGAGTTTCTGTACCGTACTGCTGAAATATATTGTGGACATAGGTTTTTTCATGAAAATGAATTATAGTTTAAACTGAAATATTTCACTGAAGGATGAATGTTTGATCAAAACATGATGTAAACAATTCCATCAGATTTTTATATGATCAGAAGCTTAAGTAATATCACATTTTGAAGAAATTCAGACAGCAATCTGATATATAGAGAAACCTGTAAAGATGGACATTGAACTGAATGATCTTGTGGTGTTTCTCCATCAAGATTGAGAATCTGTGACAAAGCAGTTTTCTTAAAGCAAAGAACTGAAACAGTTGAAACGCAATGATCATGGATATCATTGAAACCTATGTAAAGCATGTTTCTACACTAAAAAGCTTTCTAGCCTCGTATATTCCGTCTTTGCGTATTGCAGAGTTATCTTCTCTTGGGAGCAGGTATTGATTGTTACGTCGTTGGTTTGTGCGAGAAAATTACATCGTTTTCTCAAAAATTGATGACGTTACTCTCACAAACAAGTGACGTAACAATCAATACCTGCTCCAAAGAGAAGATAACTCTGCGATACGCAAAGACGGAATACAGAAAAGATGAGAAATGTATGTATTATAATTTTTCAACATCAATTGAAATGTTTGTAGAATTATTTTCCTTTAATATTTTCATCATTTTAAGAGAATATAAGTGAAGATTAACAATAACCTGACCTATACAACACAAGATGGAACGTTTCTTTTTACATAAGTGCATCAAAGCATTTCTCAACAAGGATAAAGTTCACTACAAATGTCCAGAAAATGTTCATTAATGATGGATAAAGCAAGCAGAAATCAAGCAAGATGGCTGGCTACAAAATAGGACAGATGGCTGGCTAAATAAACGGGACAGGTAAAAGACGGGCCCTTTTCATTCAGTGGTCAGTCATACGACTCATGAAGGAAGTTTTTTTTTCCGAAAATGATCAGGAGAATTGAACTTTTGAAGGATAGAGAAGATGTTGACAACTGACACATTCAAAGCTCACTATAAATTGATATACATGTGCTATAATGGTGTTAAGATTTCACTACAACTATTGTCCACACTAGCAGGTGTTATGAGAGTTAAAGCAGAAAATCACTTCCGAGTTCTCCAGCAGAATTTCACTTCAGCATTGTATGGCAGAACTTATGTTAAAGCATAAGTCAAGTGAGTTTTTATCAACAATCTTGAGAAGGAAACAATTTCACTTTTAAATATTCACAGCAAGCTTTACATGAAGTTTACATAAAGCATGAAGTTTGAAGGCCCTTGTGGAAGTGGAGAAGAATTGGGCTGAAATCAGTGGTCAGTGGAAAGCAAGTACAACTGCAATGGTAAACCAACTTACCGTCCATATGGGGAGGGGGTACCTCAACAGGGTTGTATTGAGGGACAGGGTCTTCCTGTTGTGGTGGTGGTGGTGGTGGTGGTTGTTGTGCTTGTGCTTGTTGTTGATAGCCTGACAATGTTGGAGCAGTTTTGATATATTCTGTATTTCTCATATTAACACCTTGGGTCTCAATGAATATGACTTTTAGAGGGGCTGATAATTCACCAGATCTGATTATAATGTTGAGGGATTGATAAATAATTTCAATTAAATATTTTAACTTTGTAGCTGTATATAAATTAATCCATTGAAGTGGTACATAATATGATGAAATTTGCTTCGTTTTACTAAATTATTGTGCATTCTTTAGATTGATAAATATTATGTCTTCTTAATTCAATTAAATGTGTCTTGTCATACTTCCTGTTAATGGAATTTGTAATGATGAAAATTTGACAGACAGGTACATGTACCATGATGTAAAGACCCCAAAATGAATGTTGAATTGAACTGAAACATCATCTGTATTCAGGGAGGAAAACATAGCACTGTATATTACCATATAGACTTGCCATTAGCAGATACACTGTCAAATATATTAGTGTATTATGCAAAATAAGCATTAAAATGCTAATTAGACAGATTAGGATTATCCTTCTGATCTCTCAAAATGGAGAATATTGTAGTTAGTCCAGTCTCCAAGTTAAAGATTATCTTGTGTAGATGGGTATAAACACTTGTAATGAAATGTATCCAATTGCAAAACAATACCTTTGAATTTTACATGTTTACATTTCTGTTTCTGTTGGGGATAAAGGTTAAAGCTGCTCTTCAGAATCTCTGTGACCACAATGGGATATAACACACAACAAACTTGTAACTTTACAGATGTACATCAACATTACCACTGAGTATCATCCTATGGCCCTAACAGCTGTGATACCTCATGTGTTCACTGGTGAACAATATCTATTTTTTAATCATCAAATTTACAACATTTTCCTGATGAAATGTAAAATTTGTTATAATGTAAAGTGTTGCAAAGAACTGATTTCAGTGATTATTGCATTTGTGCAGAAAATTCTATTTCCTCTTGCTTTCTGAATGTCTCTGTTCAGTGGTTTGTCTAATGTTAGGTCCAGCCAACATTTCACTTGGCAGTTAATATATTTATGCATGTATAAGAACCAGCATCCCTACATGTATATCCTGACCAAACAGCAATTAATCATTTATCAACTACCTATTTGTATTTAACATATGACTAGTGATCTAATATTGTGACTGGCCAGTCTAGCAATGACCTATTTTATGACTGGAGAGTCTAGCAATGACCTATTTTATGACTAGTTAGTATAGCCACGACCTATTTTATGATTGGCGAGTCTAGCCACGACCTATTTTATGACTGGAGAGTCTAGCAATAACCTATTTTATGACTGGCGAGTCTAGCCACGACCTATTTTATGACTGGCGAGTCTAGCCACGACCTATTTTATAACTGGCGAGTCTATCAATGACCTATTTCATGACTGGCGAGTCTAGCCACGACCTATTTTATGACTGGCGAGTCTAGCCACGACCTATTTTATGACTGGCGAGTCTAGCAATGACCTATTTTATGACTGGCGAGTCTAGCCACGACCTATTTTATGACTGGCGAGTCTAGCCACGACCTATTCTATGACTGGCGTGTTTAACACCGACCTGTCTTATGACTGGCGTGTCTAAAACTGACCTGTCTTATGACTGGCGTGTCTAACACTGACCTGTCTTATAAATGGTGTGTCTAGCAATGACCCTCTTTATGACTAGTGGTCTTGCAACAACCTATATTATGACAAGTGGTCTCGCAATTATCTCTAGGTTATCTAATTTCACACACACATGAATCCTAATTAAATACCATATTACTACTAAATGGAAGACTACCTGTCCTCATAATCATCAGGAATTCAAACAAAATTATCAGCAAAATCTTTACTATAAGCAGGCATGGAAGTATATATGCCAAGATAATTCTACTGTTCTGTTCATATCTAAGAGACCGATATTTCAAACTGACGATTTTTCTCGCCTATACTTTCTGAAATTAAACAGTTATATTAGTCAAAGACCATGCATTCACACAGGGTTGCTTGTTTTTTCATTCATTAGAAATCTGTTTTTTAGTTGAATATCACATCAATTGATCATGGGTTTTAGTTTATTATGGTATGATCAGTGATCCTGGTTTTACGGCATATATATACAGATGTTTGAATTTAAATATAATACATCAGATTATCCTGGTTTTCACTTAACCCTTTCGCCACTGTGGACCATAATGAACTCATTCAGATCAATGTGTGGCAGAGTTTACTAAAGCTACATAGGGGTGAAAGAGTTAAATATCAAACATTATCTGATCCTGTATTTTAGTTGCTTTTTTAGTACTATACATCAAGAGTTTTATTTTGTCATTCACTCAGAATGAAGGACCATGATCTGGTACAAGACCAGACTGATTATCAGTGGTTTAATTTTGTCAAGACATACCATGCTATTTGAGAACTGAGTATACAGATCATCCAGATGTCTGAGAAGACAGCGCAAATTGATAGAAATGAAACATCACCAAAGTTGGAGAAATTGGGGATATACTTTAGGCTGACAAAGAATTTTTCAGGAAAGGAAAGAATGTTTTAGTCAAAGGAAGGTTGTTCATAGCAAGATACAATTTCCAAGGCTTTAGGAAAATTTCACTGATGAGGCACTATTTCAAGCTTAAGGAGTAAGTTTTGGGCAATTTTGATGGAGATATTATTGAAAGACCAAATTCGAAGGTAGAATGACTACTTCAAGGTCAATCAACAAAATTGGGATAAAAAAAATCAAAGTTGATAATAACGGACTAT
This sequence comes from Mizuhopecten yessoensis, assembly GCF_002113885.1. Classification (NCBI taxonomy): domain Eukaryota; kingdom Metazoa; phylum Mollusca; class Bivalvia; order Pectinida; family Pectinidae; genus Mizuhopecten; species Mizuhopecten yessoensis. The sequence goes on along the minus strand of NW_018480059.1, from coordinate 273,249 downwards.
GGACAATTAAGGGACTTCTCTGTTCAGGTGTAATTGGATGTCTTGTCAAGACTTACCAGAGTATTGCCCAGCAATGGAGCCATATTTCTCATTTACAGGATCGTAATCAGAAATTGAGCCAACTTTTCTGCCTTGTGATCCATTTTGAACTGTAAACAAAAATAACCAAACCATAATTCCTACAGTCCTAATTACAAAAAAAAAAGAAGAAAAAGTTTGCTTGGTTGGGGGGTAAAATCTGAAAGAAATGCTTCAATTCAAAGAAAATTCGTGCTTTTAAAAGAATACAGTAGACATTCACACACAACACTTTCAAAAGAATAAATTTTGCTACAGTAGACATTCACAAACAAACCACATACAACTGACATACAACCAGAATTGCTGATAATATTACTCTATCACTAGTGTTCTTCTATGGTAATGGACTGAATGGAGCTTGTTTGTATTTTACATGTCATTCTCATTCTCTCAAGCATAGTTATCTACTAAGATGATTTGTAAAGCACACATCACAACTTTTTTTCATGGGAAATGTATCCTAGTAAACTCTGGCATAAAGTACCATATCAAGAAGAACCCTGTTTAGGTCGTTTGGTCAATCAATAAGATAAACTGGGTTTGGATACATCTGAATAAAAAGGTACTAAAATACATTGCGAAATGGCCAAAAATGGATTGCTATGAGGTAATTTTGAATGATCAGCAACTGTTATAATAAATCTGACTATTTCGATGTTGCCTACGAGATTTGAAAAAGGGAGAGAACTCTGAATATACAGTGCTGGCTATATACAAACAGACCTATACAATATCAAGACATATATAGCATACATAATAGACATAGCCATATATCATACAGACAGAACATTTAAGCAGAAACACATTCAATATATCTTTAAACGAAAGCAAGAATATATCTTAGAACATTAGCTGTTGACAGAGAATTGAATAAAGAGTATAGTAAGTATGCCACTCAACGCAATCTTGTTTACAACAGCAGTTGAAGAGGTTATGCAGATAAACATTTGAGCATGCATGCATTTGATTCTGGTTGACCATGACCTAACACTACTGTAACATTTTCTGAATAAAACATACAAGACTTAACACTGAAAAAATAAACATATCTTATGAAAGGTTATCAGAAAACCTGTCTATTCTCTATTTAACAAGCATCAGCACTTTTATTAAATAGAATTTTTTTATCTTTAAGATTATTGACTCAATAATTCCCGATTACCTAGAATTTACCAATTAACCTATTTAGGCTTTATTTCTATGATCCATATATACTTATAAAACAATTTTTTGAAACTGAAATTGGATACATATTTTTTTCCTCAACTAGGATTCCAATTGATACACATACAACATGTAGCATAGTAACATGTAGTATAGTAGCATGTAGTATAGTAACATGTAGCATAGTAGCATGTAGTATAGTAACATGTTAGTATAGTAACATGTAGGTATAGTGACATGTAGTATAGTAACATGTCGCACAGTAGCATGTGGTATAGTAACATGGAGCATAGTAGCATGTAGTATAGAAACATGTAGGTATAGTAACATGTAGTATATTAGCATGTAGTATAGTAACATGAAGCATAGTAGCATGTAGTATAGAAACATGTAGGTATAGTAACATGTAGAATAGTAACATGTAGTATAGTAGCATGTAGCATAGTAACATGTAGTATAGCAGCATGTAGTATAGTAACATGTTGGTATAGTAACATGTCGGTATAGTAACATGTAGTATAGCAGCATGTAGTATAGTAACATGTACGTATAGTAACATGTAGGTATAGTAGCATGTAGTATAGTAACATGTTGGTATAGTAACATGTAGGTATAGTAACATGTAGTATAGTAGCATGTAGTATAGTAACATGTTGGTATAGTAACATGTAGGTATAGTAACATGTAGTATAAAACATTCCAGGAAATAATTCAATTATTAAATATTTTCTTTTTGCTGTAAAAAAATTAATGTAATGTCATGTACTTTGTCTTAATTTCTACAGACCACAATGGACCGTTCCACAGTAGGGGATGGAAGGTTCCACTTGTGATACATAGTGTTTGAAGAGGTAATAAAGTATACCATATAAAATACAATCAGCATATGTTTGTACAATTGAAAACAAGGCGCTCAATTTAAGTTGTGTCAATAAGTTATAATAAGTATATAATTTGATGTCAGTGCTGAGTAGATATAGATGTATATATCAGGTTACATAAAAACAAAGTCTTTAGTATCAATGTGATATTTGTAAATAATTCATAATATAAGCTAATAGATATTGTTAAATGAATTATGTTGTGTTACTTTTCCAGTGAATTTAGTGGAATTCATTAATATACGATATATCGGTACATCATATTCTTTTCACCAAGCATGTAAATTAAATCAGTATTTACAACATTGACTCAAAACCTTGGTATCCCCTAACATACATCCACTACACTAAATTATATAGCAATCAAAGTCTCCCCCCTAACATACATCCACTACACTAAATCATATAGCAATCAAAGTCTCCTGTTTTGTGTGTTCTATTGAACCCAAACAATCTGTCTATCTACCAACTTTTCTCATTTTGAACCTTGCCATGCTAGCCTGTCCAGGAGTAATGGGTCCCATCACCTTGTCTTCAGCCTAAACCATTTGTATTACACAATCATCTGCATAATTGTTCATAAATCAATAAAGAAAAGTATGTTCATGCAATTCATACTATCTTATCAACTGCAAATTTACTCATTATTTAAGAAAAAAAATGTATTCATGCAAATTAACTATCTTATACCTGTTGGTAAGGCTACCTATTCATGCTATTGAAATAACTGCACATCCAAACAAATACCACCTTTTTCAGATAGAGTTACCTCCCCTCATGTATCTACACTACTTGGTAGAATTTATAACACTGTACAACAGACAACAATACATCACAACAAACACTGGATGACTATCCATTACTGCTCTATTACACAACGGATATATCAGATTCTACTCTTGTGAATTTCATGATTTATTTTACCCATTACTACACAAAACCATATTTGTGAAGACCAGAAATAAAGATGAAACACTGACTTCCATATTTTGACCTTCATTCCCTATGAAAAATGTGAACGTTGATGCAAAATTCTGATTAAATGGTAGTCATTACATTAACAATAGCATGTATAAAGCAAATAAGCATTGCATTTTTGATCTATTTTCATTTGAAATTCGTTTGATATTTTTTATCCCGAGTGCCAAGGTAATTTTCATTGTACAAGTTGAGCATTTTTGTTCTTCATCGAAAATGACAAAACATTCTTTCAAAAATGTATCAGAATTTTGCATTAATGAATATGAAATAAATGAAACTGGAAAAAATGGAGTAAAGAAAAACAGCAGATTTGCCAAGATGAGAGTTAAAGCATATAGGTCAGTAGCTGATCTGTATCCCCTTTACTTACTGCTACTGGATGATCCTGTGGAGTAGCGCTGGTGAGAATCTGAGGTTACGATAAAAATGAAGCATCTCTTGGTTAGAACATGACAGTACGACATGCAAATCTGTCATATAACTATGACACACTTTTCTAACAAGCTCAGCTCTATAGAAATGCACGGTCCTGTTTCATACACTCATAATATGCAATACTTACCATAACATCACAAATCTAAGTAGGATTACCATGCCAAGTCTTATCAGATTGTCACTCCCCAGCCTCAATTTTCCTATCATATTTATTGAATGACCCCTCTCCAGCCTCAATTGTCCTCTCATCTTTATTGAATGACCACTCTCCAGCCTCAATTTCCCTCTCATCTTTATTTGTGACCCATCCCCAGCCTCAATTGTCCTCTCATCTTTATTGAATGACCCCTCTCCAGCCTCAATTTTCCTCTCATCTTTATCAAATGACCACTCTCCAGCCTCAATTGCCCTCTCATCTTTATTGAATGACCCCTCTCCAGCCTTAATTTTCCTCTCATCTTTATCAAATGACCACTCTCTTGCCTCAATTGTCCTCTCATCTTTATTGAATGCCCCCTCTCCAGCCTCAATTTTCCTCTCATCTTTATTGAATGACCCCTCCCCAGCCTCAATTGTCCTCTCATCTTTATTGAATGACCCCTTTCCGGCCTCAATTTTCCTCTCATCTTTATTGAATGACCCCTTTCAGGCCTCAATTGTCCTCTAATCTTTATAGAATGAACCTTCCCTAGTCTCAATTTTCCTCTCATCTTTATTGAATGACCCCTCTCCAGCCTCAATTTTCCTCATCTTTATTGAATGCCCCCTTTCCAGCCTCAATTTTTCCTCATCTTTAGTGAATGACCCCTCTCTAGCCTCAATTTTCCTCTCATCTTTATTGAATGACCCCTCTCCAGCCTCAATTTTCCTCATTTTTATTGAATGATCCCTCTCCAGCCTCAATTTTCCTCTCATCTTTATTGAATGATCCCCCCCCCGCCTCAATTTTCCTCTCATCTTTATTGAATGACCCCTCCCTAGTCTCAATTGTCCTCTCATGTTTATTGAATGACCACTCTCCAGCCTCAATTTTCCTCTCATCTTTATTTGTGACCCCTCCCCAGCCTCAATTGACCTCTCATCTTCATTGAATGACCCCTCCCCAGCCTCAACTGTCCTCTCATCTTTATCAAATGACCACTCCCTAGCCTCAATTTTCCACTCATCTCTATCAAATGACCCCTCACTAGCCTCAATTTTCCACTCATCTCTATCAAATGACCCCTCCCTAGCCTCAATTTTCCACTCATCTCTATCAAATGACCCCTCACTAGCCTCAATTTTTCACTCATCTCTATCAAATGACACCCCCTAGCCTTAATTATTCTGTCATTTTTATCAAGTGACCTCTCTCTGGCATCAATTTTCCTTTGAATTTGATCTCCTGTAAACTAGCTATACTTGTTATAAACTTGACTGATTTTGAGACTACCAATGCATGGGCACAATATAAGTGCAAGGTCATTGCACAGGTATTGTGAAAAAAGTCAAAGTTTTGCCCTTTACTGTAGAATGTTTTTGCCCAGTGTTAAATTTGCCCTTCAAATGTTTATTTTCACTGTTGTCATAAACTTGCCCTCATTATGGAGGATGAAAAAGGCAAAAATTTAAACTGTCGTGCGAAAACTTCCCATAAAATGAAGAGGAGTGATTTGCATATTTACATCTCTAAGGTAGGTAGAAGGGGTGTCAATTCAGCAAATTTAGATGTAAATCAGAAAGTAGATATCCAGTTATACATGTATATACTTAAAAGCCTTATCTTACATCAATATGTTCATGTTGATTTATTGAACACAAAATTACCGATATTTCCACGGCCCAAACCTGTCCAATTTTACAGTAGCTATAAGTGTTGACAGTACCTCATGTCTTAAATGACATCAACATTTGCAATGCATGCCAGACACTTCCTATCAAGCCATTGCATTGATAGCTATACAATGTACATTGTAAGTGAACTACTCTGTGCCAATTGTAAGTAGAGTCGGACATCTCTCCAGCCAAACATCTAGCTAATCACAGCTTGTCAAACACTACATGTATCTATAAATAACAGCAATGTGTCTCCAAAACAAGGTATGTTTATATCTCTACACCTCAGTGTTTTCTACTGAAATATTGAAATGAACAGGCATTCCAGTAGTAGAAAAAATTCACATCGGACAACCAACATTTTTTTTAGTAAAAACTGTACAAACAAAAGTTTGAAAATGGCTAGTTGTATGCAGTAAAGGTTCAATTTTCTGGGAATGACGATTCTAGATAATCCCCTTTTCAATTACATTTAAATGACCTATTTTCCCCTGGAATTAGGTTACCCACACCCAAGGTCCCTCAGAAATGTAGGTTCACTATCAACTGAAGTTTTTGCAGTGTATGGTATCAATCAACATAATAAACTCTGCAGACTCATAAAACCAAACGGAATAAAACAAGTTCAATCAAACAAAGGGAAGACCAAATTGGAAAATAACCTTCAGGCATGGAACAAATAAAGGAAAGGAATTTTGTGGAGATGGCTGGTTAATGAATAAAAAATAACAATAGGCGCAGACCAACTGAAGTAGGTCCAGCCTAAAAATGATACGAAATAAATTCTAAACAGAAACAGAGCAGAAGAATAAACACCTCAAAGTACAAGGAAGAAAACAGAAAGATTATTCCCCCTAAGTCGAATACCCCACATTAAGGGTCAGAACTTTAAGACACTGATCAGAAAGGGTCTTGGTATATTAATAGGGAATTAAACCTTTATCTGGTTGAAAAGCAGTGAGGATCAGCACAAAACAACTCACAGAGTGGGTCTTACCTACTGGCAGTCTCACGATGGACTACCTGTTTACTGTGTCAGTGTGTTAATACCGACAGAGTAGCCATGCTGGAATTGTAATCGCCAACAAGTCCATTAAACTCGCACAAACCAAGGGCAGACTACTCACCAACCCGAGAGCTTGAAGGTTGCCATACAGCGTAGGCGGGGGATTGGCCCCCTTGTTGCTGGGGGGCCCTGTTCCCCAGGTTATGAGGGTTACCCCCCTGGTAGGCCATTGGATTCTCATACACTAAATAAGATGTAGTTACTTAATGACTCTAGCTAGAGAACCACATCTACAAGATACTCAAACAATACATTCTGGTTTCTGAAACATTCTTTTTCACCACTCAGAATGTTCTTTCTCAAAATTAGGAATGAAATTTGTGATTTAATAACAAACACAGTAATACAGAAATGTTTAAATGTGAGAATGATAAATCAATTACAGAACAGAAATCTTGAGTACTCGAGACACACGAAGATAAAGAATATCTCAGTAAAGCATGTTCTAAAAGATAAGAAATCTCATAAAATCAGAGCTATCATATATATTTATTGAAATCTGCGTAAACCTACATAAGTTATCTATGGCTGACAAGATTGTAAACAATTAGGCAATTCATTTTCTGTTTGACTTTTAACTTTTAATATAGGACTGTTACTGGTGTGAAAGGGTCATACTGACATCTATTTATACTTTTCCAGGTATAGCCATAAAACAGGATGACTTATGACAGAGAAGAAATGTAACATGGGAGATAACTCACCTACTCCAGTCCGAGAGTCATACACGGCAGTACCCTGTGACTGGCGTTGGGAGTACGGTGTTCCCCCCTTATTGGCTTTCGGGTCGTAGTCACTAATACTGCCGGGCTGGCGTGCACGTGGTTCATAGTCACCAGTACTGCCGGGACGACGTCTATGCTGATTGGCTACAAAAATGCAAGGAAAGCATTTGGGGGGTCATGCAAAGGGTAGAAACATAAAATGTTAGCATAAAGCCATACATATGGATGTTTTCAGCAAAGTTAACAGCTCACTATAGATCTGGGAGATTTATTTTGTATTTTAATATCTGTCAGATGAAACCCAGTGTTGGGTTTATGATGAAGAAATGATATACTTATTTTGAAATAAGTAAATTAAAATACTGGTACAGATTTAAATCTTAATCAACATTAAAAGAAGATCAAGGTGTCAGAAATGTTAAAATGATGTCCAGATCTATAGCCAATGGGATTTCAAGTAAGTATATATGCATAATTCTCTTGAAACACTGATTATTAATCTTTTTTTTTGTACATGTAATTTTGTGGTTCATTTATTCACAGGAGTAAATCATTGCAAATGAGATTACTTTAGCGAGTTATTTGTTTTCAGTGCATAAACTTGACACTTTCACCATAACTAACACATACTCGGAAAAGAAAACAATACATAAGGGACAGGGGTTGGTCAAGGCCGATGTGATTACTGTTTTCTTTTGTGCAATATATACATTTAGATGCTTTGCATTCCAAATACAGTAAATGAAATGAGCAGGACATTGAACTTCAAAAGCGGACATTATACATCTAACTATCATGCCGGTGTACATTTCCACCATGACAGTGCTTGGATACTTCATCTTCATGCACAATAGTCTATTTATCTCTCAGAATAGACCCACAACATTTTGTTGTTCTGTTTCTCCAGCGTATTTAAGGTGTCAAATTTTGAAATGAAAGTGACTGGATTAACAATGCTCAACTATATACTTGTACATTTGACCAGTTGTTCAATACACATTTCTTTCTAAATTGTGCAAAATTGTACATATACATGTATTAGGATTAAGGAGGGGGTTTATTTTTGAATCCAGGATATTCAGACACATCAGCATGTAGCTGTGAATATCTTTTTAAAATTGTATTTATTATCTCACAAGAAAAACTAGTATTGTTTTTGTGAAGAAAACCATGTCTCGTAATTACCCAATCTGGGTAATTCCTTTGCACTTATTTGACCTCTGACTAAGAGGTGAAGGTTAGAGTGACCTAATTACTGTGCAATACGCATGCACACCTTCTGAGGGTGATGCAGATATACTTAAATTCCATCAAAAATCTTAAACAGTTCAAAAGCTAAAGCAGACAATATGTTATAAGAAGAATACCCAAACAAGAAGAACAAGAACTAATATGTCTCCTTTTCAACTGAACAGCTCGACTTTTGTTAAAAACACCCAGGGTTTCAATAACAGCTCCATCATTTATAGGACTTGGACATTAAATAATGATTGTACCTTGTAGGGCAGTGTTTTCATCTTCCTACAGAGCAGGCCACAGTTGCATGTGTTATCCATTCAAATAAGCCATCGTAAATGCTCAATGTATTTTGATTTTTTAACAATAATTGTTTAGTTTTTCACCAAACATACTTTGAAAACTAAGAGGAAACTTCAATAGGGATTGGTTGATGTCCAAATGAACATTTACAGGGCTGAAAATCAGTTGGAATCTGCCAGCTTGGTCACCATACCTTCCTGTTCAACTGGGCGGTTCATCTCCATTTTTGATCTCTTGTCCAGGTCTCCGTGGTAACTGATGTTGCTGATGGTCTCCATGTTTTTACGTACACGCTTAGTCTCAGGATCATCAGCAATAGAAATCTTAGCACCTTTTGATTTCTCAAATTCTGCATGATATTTAATCTGTAAACAGGAAGAATGAATTATACCATTAGTTCACAATGGGTTTGTCATACTGGGGAATTTTATTTCTTTAATTTCTGTCAAAAACAACTCTGTGGACTCCCAATCTATCCAAGTAATATTAAATAATGATGTTAACAGAAACTTAACATTACAGATTGATAATGTGTTTGGGGTTCAGCTTGGTATTTTTTTATCAATATGAATTTGACAAAGAGGTTTCCTTGAATCCTCCCCCTTTTTATGAACTATTTTTGTTAATAACACCTTTACGATTCTCCCTCAATGTGTTGCCAAACCCGTCTATAATGCCACCATTGACAAGGTGGCTAATGACGACAATACACAAAATTGTCCCAGTCTTAAAACTGTGAATTCAGCATTTATTGTGCTTGTAAGTTACTCACTTCAGATAAGTGAAGCTAAGATACCATAATACAACTTTCAACAAGTCATCTGATGTACATTCTCTAACAAACATCTGATGTACATTCTCTAACAAACATCCGATGTACATTCTCTAACAAACATCTGATGTACATTCTCTAACAAACATCTGATGTACATTATTTGACAACATATCTGATGTACATTATTTGACAACATATCTGATGTTTGCTAAGGGTATTGACAAACATGCTGAAAAAAAAAATCCCTGTATACAATCTTGACTTCATGCTGTTAAAACAGACATCATGCATGCATCGTTATTGAAAGCACTCAACAATATCAAGTGCTGTACGTACCACCAACATGATGGTATTAAATACAAGGACAATAAATGTGACATCTCCATACAACACATTGATCGGTCACAACACATACACTTAACTGCAACCTTATGATATATATATCCTGTGACCTTGACCTTATGATATATATCCTGTAAGTGGAAAATTATATACCTTATAAAGCTTCATTATTTCACACACACACTACTTCAGTGGATGAAGAAAATACATACAACTTTGATATTTATCCTCTGAAGTCAAAACTTTGACCTCAAACATGGGGTTTGGTTATGTAGTAAAAATTGTCTACCCATCTGATACAGAAAGCAGAATTACCTTTGACATCTGACTGACTTTTCATTTGTTCACAATCTTATCTGTATTAATTTAAGCGGTCCAGCTGCTACGTTTTTTTGACTAAACATTATTGGTGATTTTGACATTTGAACTTTTTAATTTTGAGTCACAGAGTGTGTATGTCATCATAATATTGATGATGAACATATGGCCATCAAATAACTTCAGTTAACTAAACATTTACAGTTGTAACAGCAAAATGTTGGTGATTTTGTTTATATTCAATCCTTGACCTTGAGGTAAAGGATACAGAAGAGTATGTACATATCTATCTGACACAGAGTCAGTACCACTACTGTGTTCTCTTGTTTTTCATTTACAGTTGTAAAATGTGGGTGATATTTTTCATATTCAATCCTTGACCTTGAGGTAAAGGATACAGAAGAGTATGTACATATCTATCTGACACAGTCAGTATTACCACTACTGTGTTTTCTTGTTTATGATCATAATTCCATCAAAAATATTGTCAGTGTTTCATGGTTTAATTTCGCACAAGCAAATATTGACAGGCAAACATATAACCAGACCCAAATAACATAAAATATCGTAAAAATATGTGCCATCAATGAATGCTTGAAACTATCTGTCTTTTTCTTAAAGCAGATTGATAGAAACTTGGGTATTAAAGATCTTGGCCAATATTCATGAAACAGTTCTCATGCTCAAGCATGGATTTTGTGCTCAAGTCTAATTCCTTGTTCCGGTTATAAATCTGTAAAAAAGTATTATTTTGTCAATGATTTGGAAAAAATATTAAGAGACTTAAAGCTGCATGCTATGTCCAATGTTTACATTTGACTTCTTTTTGATTGTTTGACATAATTAAAGTGAGTTAGAAGAAAGCTGGTGTGAGCACAGAATCCATGCTTGAGCATGAACACTTTTTAATTATGCATGCGGCCCTGGTTATTTTGAGGAAATTTAACTGAACAAACGGATGAAGATTGGGGGGTGAGGGGTGGGGGGATTGGTTGTCAAAATCACATCAGTGACCCTCCAGGACTCTGAACAATAACTGGAAGTAGAGTGGGGTGTGGGGGATGTTGGGAGTTGTTGCTAGGATTTTTTTTTATAATACAATGATATTTTCACTGAGGTGTGTTTTAGCTAACTAAGGTACCTGGGCTTATGTTTTGTTGTGGAAAAGGCAAAAATCAAATGGATAAAACTGTTGAAATACCATGCCTATATTCCATTAAAGCATTATACCGTACTGAAATTGTCAGTATTTCGAAAGTGTGTTTTCATTTCAACTGTGTCACATATTTGGTTACACGTTCCCCGCTGATTTGTGAACTCTTTCTGATATTCTATCTGAAAATGATGAAAACAGAGTGCAACATCGACAAACCTGACTACAACACTAATTGGTAGACCAATTACATAGAATCTGTTGTGGGATACTTTTGGACTGAAGAACAACATTTGTAGGGTTAATTTTCATGATTTTGCATTATTATTATTATCAGTGTTTGGTTTTTGTCTGCCGGAACTTATTATAGAGTATCTCCCGTTATAAAACTGGGGAAACTTTCACTGGTGATTGGAATTCATATTTTAAGAAATGTTTCAACATATAGTGAAATACGAAATTTATATATTGTACTAGAATTGGTATTGGTGTTATAATTAGGTTTGTCATAAGCAGATCAAACACCACAATTGTAAACAAAAAAACAAAGCAACACTAATATACAATAGGTCTACAACAAACAGAAATTTTACACGTACGTCTTACTGAAGTTCTCTTGTATAATACATAGATAACAAAGGTCTGCTTTTCCTTCCATAAAATTACTTACCAAGGAAATACAATTACAGAGAAGGGTGATGTCACTTCTACTCACTTTTGGTACATTTGTACTTATATACAAATAGCAGTCATCTACTTCAAATAATTACAATTAATATCAACAAATAACAATAATCCATATCTTTCAAAGCAGAGTACCAGTCCACAATGTATCAATCAAATTTCCAAATTGCTTTTGTTAAGCAAGCAAAGATGGGAAATGGCTGCATGTACAAGTTGATGATTGGGCCTGGGTCACAGCTGACAGAGATGGTGGTCATGACGACAGAAAGAAATGTTGTGAATTTCAGCTTTTAAAACTGTTGGGATAGGATTTCACATTCAACAGGTTACTTCTCACAAGTTCCAGGGCTTTAGTTGTCATCATGAGTTTTCAAACGATAGAGATCTCCTATTATATAAGTTAACATACTGATATATACAAAATGAGAAAATATTTTCAGAAGGGAGTTTATTTAAATGTCCTTTGGCAACATATTATAAACCAATGATAAGTGTGCGTATATGTTAATACACTGAACTATCATCTTCAGCAAGTCAAAAACTAGCAGGATGCAACTACAAAATGTACAATGGCTCCTGTTGTTCTTTCAAAGGGAAGCAACTCTAATGGAAATTAAGGTAAAGATATATTTTTTAACACAGGAAATCACAAAACAATGCATGTTTAATAGTGCTTTTTCAAATAACTTCAGACGTCCAAACTCAAGTGCAAGTTTAGGCCAGAAGAAAGGAAGGCATAAGTATTCTTTACCAAGCTTACAGAGCAGTAATAGATAGGATTGTTTTGGTCCATCTTTACACTCACCGTCACGGCCGGTTTGGTCCATCTTTACACTGGTATGCTTAATGATTGAAGACATTTAATAGCAGAAAATGTCAATAAATGAAACCATTTTGACTGTGTTTCACTCACAATATGCCTTTATCACAGCAAAATGAAAATCAAATTTCTACACCTAATTTGGTTCTACAACTCGTCAGCCTTATACTACAGTTGGGAGACACAGAAATAACGTATGTGCAGCTTAACATTGATCAGACATAGAGCCACAAAACACACAGACAAACAGACAAGGATGTATAGATAGATATCTTAAAATTCCTCTAAGAAGGAGAAATTCATGATTAAGATTTATGAACATTCTACAACTGATAGACGACATGTCTGCAGGATACAGCTGGACAATAAACAAACTCCAGTAAATAAGATTTCATTGTCTGATAGTGTCTTATATGACAGCAATGGTCCTGAATCATGTTAGAATGATGGATGATAACTGTTCAACCACACCCAGGAAAACTATAGTAATATCTACCCCATCAAGATACTGTCTACCTGGTCAGACACTGGGGATCAGAAATGAAGAGGTATAAATTGCACACACCTGGAGAGGACTGCATTCAAAATGATCAAACACAAAACAAGATCAAATTATTCATGCCAAAAAATACTGAACAAAATGGATATGGATATATTAAACCAGAATCTAAAACAGTATTATATCATGAAACCAATATTTTGAATCTAAACCTGAACAAAAATGGTGTCAAGGTTTCAGCAAGCCCTTCAGAAACTTGTAACAGGATTGTCAACAAACTGGAGTTAAGGAGTAAACTCAATATTTGGTAGAACAGAATATAAGTTGAACTATTCAAAAAGTTCAAAGTTCAAGGGTATAGTTGCAAAGGTCATGAGTAAAGGTCATTCATTGTAACAAGACACACAGCATGTCTGATTACCAAGCTTATATTTTTGGTGTTGTCCCGAACTCGTTTGAGATCCGGAGTGTCCACAACTGGTGTAAATTGGTCCTTCATCCTCTCAAAATCTTTGTGATATTGTATCTGTCAGGGAAAATCATAAGTCCTCACTTACAAATTGCAACAGTTGTTTGTATTTCTGGATATATTACAATTACACAGGAATCAGGTTCCTTTCAAATACAATGTCAAAATATTTATAACAAACACATTATTTCTTCTTCTTTGACCTTGTCTATTGTCCAAATTTTTTTAATGAGTAAATATATATATATATATATATACACACACTACATCATGAAACCAATTAATGAAGTCTTGTAAAATTGGTTATTTGAAGGTTATAATTATGATATAAAGATATTTTTCAACTGACAATTCAAATTCAGGTTTATTTAATCTATAGATATTGAAATCCTATAAAATATTCCCTAGCTACTGAGATTGCTCTTTACTGTTGATGACAAAACAAGGCAGGCGAGAATTGATGAATCATCCTCACATACACACATAATATATCTGCTTTGTTAGTCTGGTGACAACTGGCAGTTACATTAGGCAGAAATACTGCATTGGTACGTATATATATACGTATCCTAGTAACCATGGTGATGACAGCACTAGGTGACAAGGAATCCTAGTACCATATATCAGCATCCTTATATAACTGACAGTCATAACACAAACAAGGCTGTTTTACCCCTCTTAACAACTAGATACAGTTTTGATGCTACATATTTTACTACAGCTTTTAATATTTTCAATGTAAGTTGTCCTATATACACACACTAACTGTTACTCTGTTCAACAAGCATGGCATACAGTTTAAATTGAAAACACTACATATACAATATACACAGCAAAAAAAGTTTTATTGATGACCAATTCAAAACTGCAAAGTAAGTGATGTCTAACGCCACATGTACAGTGTACACTGCAAAGTAAGTAATGTCTAATGCCACATGTACAGTGTACACTGCAAAGTAAGTAATGTCTAATGCCACATGTATAGTGTACACTGCAAAGTAAGTAATGTCTAACGCTACATGTACAGTGTACACTGCAAAGTAAGTAATGTCTAACGCTACATGTACAGCGTACAATGCAAAGTAAGGAATGTCTAACGCCACATGTACAGTGTACACTGTAAAGTAAGTAGTGTCTAACGCCACATGTACAGTGTACACTGCAAAGTAAGGAATGTCTTACGCTACATGTAGTGTACACTGCAAAGTAAGTAATGTCTAATGCTACATGTACAGCGTACACTGCAAAGTAAGGAATGTCTAACACCACATGTACAGTGTACACTGTACATGTGGCGTTAGACATTCCTTACTTTGCAGTGTACATTGTACATGTAGCATTAGACATTACCTACTTTGCAGTGTACACTGTACTTGTAGCGTTAGGCATTACTTACTTTGCAGTTTTGAATTAGTCATCAATAAACCTTTGCAGATTACAACTAGCTATAAATGTTACTTTGCCGTGTACACTGTACATGTGGCGTTAGACACTACTTACTTTACAGTGTACACTGCAAAGTAAGTAATGTCTAATGCTACATGTACAGTGTACACTGCAAAGTAGGTAATGTCTAATGCTACATTTACAGTGTACACTGCAAAGTAAGTAATGCCTAACGCTACATGTACAGTGTACACTGCAAAGTAAGTAATGTCTAACGCTACATGTACAGTGTACACTGCAAAGTAACATTTATAGCTAGTTGTAATCTGCAAAGTTTTATTGATGACTAATTCAAAACTGCAAAGTAAGTAATGTCTAACACTACATGTACAGTGTACACTGCAAAGTAAGTAATGCCTAACGCTACATGTACAGTGTACACTACAAAGTAAGTAATGTCTAATGCCACATGTACAGTGTACACGGCAAAGTAAGTAATGTCTAATATAATGCAACATGTACAATCCATTAAAGTAAGTAACATTTATAGCTAGTTCTAATCTGCAAAGTAAGAATTGTCAAACGCTACATGTACATGTACACTACAAGTAAGTAACATTTATAGCTAGTTGAAATAGTATTAAAGTTTATTTTATTGCTACAGTGCAAAGCTTTTGTTAGTGTCCATGACTTTTAAAGAATGTACATGAATAAATATTATTCCCTGTAAAAAATACATTGAAATTCATCTGAGTGAAGGGAGCTAACTATTTTTCCATACTGTATACCAAATATATGCAATACTACCATGTCGAGTTTACTTATCCATAATATGTTAGTGCATTTCGGATTGATGTCTGACCAACAGCACTTACAATTCAGCTCATTTTCGCAAAATTATTGAAATCAAATTTTCAAATATAATCAAGTACCTCAATTTATTTAGATCTTCTACAACTTATATAATTCAGACTCTGAAATAGTTTTTCTTTAACTTTCAACTTTCAAACAATGAGATGAGTTGAAATTCATTGGAATGATACATATTTACAATTTTTACTTTCAGGTGCTGGGAGAGAATTGGTCTGTTGTATCCCATTGTGTGTTAGTGTAAGAGGCACCTAATATGGATTTCCTGCAGAAATGGTTGGTTCTGTGTCTTCTGCTTTAGGGACATTGAAGAAATCAAAATTGATCCGCAGCCCAAACTTTAACACTTGGGATCAAAATCTGTTTTTTATTTCTCTACTCTTTCTTTTTGGCAGTGTCTCCTTAACCCATTCACCCCTGAAATTCCGTAATGAACTATTCCAACCTTTGAATTGGAAGAGTTCAAATGTGTCTTCAGGGGTGAATGAGTTAATTAGACACCTGCCTTTCTAATGACCTTATCATTAAAGCTGTCTCAAGAACATCAAACCCAAACAAACCAATGATTTGTGCATGTAAATGTACAATACTTATGTTAGAAAACTGGAAATTTACATTTAAGATACCAACAATGCCCTGCTGAAAAAGAATACCAGTGTTTTCTTGTCAGTACTAATTGTGCAAACATTATGTCTGAAGTATAGTAAGAGGAGTAACTTTCTAACTATGATCGTGTGTCTTAGATTGCTGGTGACAAACTCACCGGGGATGGACAGGAAACAAACAAAGTGGAATATTTAGGTACAATAACCACTCTATCGCAACTGGAAGGAACACCTGGTCTCTATCACAGTTTTTTCATTCTTATTTGGAAGGAGTTGATGACCTCTTTCCTTTGTCTTGGTGCCTCCTTGGTTCCTGTTGTTGTTTCATATTAAATTTGGGTTCCACTTTTTGTTGTTGTCTCAAACTGTACATGTGGTTATAATATACTTTTCCTTTATCAGGTTTGTTACTTAGCAGAACTTTTGTTTTCAAATAATACTCTTTTCAAAGCTTGATTAGAGGAACTTGATAAAGTGAGGTACAATATGATAACATTTGGTTTTATCATGAGTCTCCCCTAATTGTAGAAAGCTAACTTGCAAAGATCTAGAGGTAATGGACCAGAGCATTGTCACCCATCATTTGACGAGGCTTACTAATGTGCTATCTACATACAAACATTGATTTCCTACGCATACTGACAAATCAATCCTACATACTACAAACAACAAAATGCTACAACAGCTAAGTTGACATTACATGTAACATGTAACAACGGTAACAAGTCGTAGCTCAATCATGTCTATACATGTGACGAACAAAAACAAAACTTATCACATTTTTTATAACAATGGGAGGGAATTAGATTTACGTTGAAGATCTACAGTAAATCACTTAAAAGAATAGTTGAAGCAAAATTCTATTTCAATCACTGTATTTGATCAGGCAACAGCATTTTGATGTGTGCTAACAAAACATTGTGAAATTTTCCCCTAAACACTTTCAATCCATGGTTTTGGGGTTCTTGACAGAACTTTTGTTAACTCAGATTCCTTTTTGAAAACAAATTCAAAATATTTCATTAATAGAATAAGAAGAAACTGTCAAGTGCATCCAAGGTGTTTTATACCAAAACATATATGTGATATATTCTTTTCAGGGATATGTGCTTTAACTCATTTACCCCTAAAGACACATTTGAACTCTTCCAATTCAAAGGTTGGAATAATTCATTACGAAATTTCAGGGGTAAATGAGTTAAGATCAATAAAGTATGTACATTCGTAACTGATTATTTTGAAGAATTTATATCAAAATTCAATATAAGTGATTTACAGTCAACATAAACATATATATATACACATGTATGCTCCAAGAGGTGTTCGTGCTGAATATCTTAAATTATACCGAGCTAAGATTTTTGGTATTGAGCAAAAGCCGCTTCATGTCGACGGTGTCCGACACCTGTGTGTATGTGCCTTTGCTGCGCTCGAAATCACTGTGATACTGAACCTGTGAAAGTCGGCAACCAAAACAAAGAAAAAACAAGTCCCAGGGTAAAAACTAAACAAAGCACAAACACGTTCAGTACCTTCTGTAACAGCCCAGTAATACCATCACTCATAAAGAATTGAGGGGAAAAACACAATAGTTGCCTGTCATTTCTGACTGAATATTTTCATAGCCATAGGTCATCATATGCCTAGCTAAAACAAACAAAGATGTTCTAAAAATCTTTTGATTGTCAAAGGAAAAAATACATAAAAATTACATAAAAAACAAAAAATGAAAAACATAAATTAACCAAGAATTCTTTCTTATAACAAAATGCATTGATTTTGATATAACATTTCATTTTTATAATTTGGGAAATTATACTTAAATATATATCCAACCTTTTTAACACAAGAAAACCAAATTTGGAAAGGCAAATTAGCATTAGTTACTGGTATATTGGTTAATGGCAGGTAGACTTTGTCACTGATTCTATTAATGAGATGTAATAACCTAGTACATAAGCATTTCGATGGCTCTACACTAATAATTCATCAATAAAAAAAAAGATAAATAAAAGTGATTACATAACTACTACATATCGAAAGCATGAATGAGATTGAGAAAAAACAACATGGAACTATTTCTACTGAACACACCATGCTGTGATTGTGATAAATTGTGATAATAGAGATATGTGTATCAAGGTGTCGTAACTCAAGATATCCAAAATGTGTAAATATGCTTATTACCAACGTTTGAAGATGAATACAAAGGAAGTTAATGATTTTCCTGGAGGCTTTTAAGGCAACTTTTTCTCCTTATATTTTTTAATACTTTGTTTTTGTGCTCCCTGGTGGTATCAAGTTAATTCATTGGATTCGTATTTCTTGAAGGATAATACAGATTCAGGCTGTATAGAGTGACCTTTTTCTAAATGATTTTTATTTGTAATCTAATTCATTTCTAACATGTTTACAGATATTCCATGACCTTTACGTGTTATCTTAATTTGAAAAATAAAAACTTCATTAAATTTTTGATATTTCATTGTTTTCAATAATAATATTTATAAATTATATTCCATCATATAAAATATGATTGCAGAACTAATTTTCTGAAAATAATATATAAATTTGAGCTTTTAAACCTGGCATAATTCATAAGCCTGCATTTAAAAACCTGACTTTCAACTTCGGTCCTCCATACACATCTCTTTGTAATTCAAACCTTTGTATTATATCTAGCTTCCTATTCTGAGGAAATGTTTGCATATTATGGTAGGGTTCCAAGGTTGGTTCCTGCAATAAAAACAGAAAATTCGTCGACTACAGATGACTTTGAGGCTAACTTGTACCCACGTAAAAGACGCTGATACATGTATTACTGACAGTCATCTAAATGTATACTTGCGTCACTGATGATATCACCTATGTGTATACTTACATTACTCTGGATTTTTGTGTTCTCCGCGATTCTTCTGCTCTCTGGAGTATCTGCCACAGCTGTGTGCGTTGTCTTGGGGTAATGCCTACGATGTTGGTAAAACAAAATTATAACAAACAACATATTACACCAAGTGTGTTATTTCTAAAACAACTCCCTGTTACCGTTCCTCTTGTGATGTTTTTTAGACTTCCCTTCAGGTGTCAAACCACCTTATCAGAGATATGTAAATGGCCTCGTACAGCACATGAACCATTATAGCAAATGACTCGAACAAGTAACAGCAAAGTTTATTTTATTTCGAAAGTTTTGAAAGAAATTGGTGAAAAACTGTGATAATCCCAGTATGAATGCCCCTGTATATCAAAATGAACAATCGTTTTGCAGATGTATTATACACTTCTTAATTATAGTGTGGGATACATCTTCTTAGGAAGGTAATGTAACAAACTTGTACACTAAACGTTGGGCACATTAACTGAACAATCCAACAATGGTTTTTGTTCGATTATCTTGCTTAAACAATATTCTTATACAGCTTTGATATTTCATATATATATATATATGACACTGCCTCCAGAGATTGCTAGATATCCTAGGCTGTTACACAAGAAATACCTACAGTTATGAGGAGTACAATCCCTCAGAAATGTTTAGAATTCTCTGGTACCTGCTGTCTCTCAGTATTACACATGACAGTCAGGGAGACTGATTATGTTTGTGACTTCCAGCCATCACTAAGGCGTACAACTGATCAGGATAGCGCTGTTCTGTAGCATACTTAGCATTGCTGGCTTTCGAGCATGTCACCATCACTGTACATGGAGTGGACTAAGTAAGTTACAAATATGAATTCTACATTTCACTAGGTCATTAACCATATTATAACTTGATCCTTAAATCCTTAATCACCTTGGCCATTCAAGTTCAAGACCTTCAGAAAAACCCAGACCTACAAGTCCCTCCCAACCTTAACCTTCAGGTCCACAACAGCTTAAGTGTTTATGTTCCTAGTATCTTACAGTCTCCTGGAGCTGTATCCTTCAAAGTGCTAAACATTGATAATCATCAAGTCTCTGATATAACCACACATGATAATGTCTGTAACACATGAATGCCCTTGATCCAAGGCATGTGTGTCAATGTTGGACAAATTTCAATAAAACAGTAATGTTGACCTTGGTCTTGAGCTTGGAACTCAGAAATACAAACTCATTAAAGACATTCTCACACAATACTTCTTGAAAAAAGTTTGATCAAGATGCCATTGACTTGGTTGACAAATTTCTATAAAAAGGAACATTGACATTAGCTTTGACCTTTGTTAAAACCTGAAATGTGGACTAATCAAGGTATACTTATGCCTGATCTTTGTATATAAAAATTTAAATATTTTTTTTGTTAAGAAATGAATTTGCTTCCACAATGACCCTGAATCAGGACAGGGTAGATATATGACCTCAGTAGAACAGTAGGGGCAGACAAATACCAATTGTGACATTCTGACAACAGCAAATGTTTGGTTTACTGATGGAGTGAAGACTGCTGACATGCTGGACCCAATGCACATGGCCCTCCAGAATCCCTGCATTGTGTAACAAGTGCCAGAATTATTGTTACCTGACCACACCTACACATGTATAGGCCCAGCAGATACATCACAACAGCTGTCATTGTGGTACAGCATGCTTTGAGTTCTGTATGTAAACAATCCAGACGTATTTCCATCACATACAGCTACCATAAATGTCTCTTTAACAATAACTATTAGCCTACCATAAATATCCATTTAAACAATTACGGCCAACCTAGTGTAGATTTAGATAATTTGTTTCCACAAAAGTTTAGCCGTAACTGCATGCGACCTCCCACAGAATTTCCAAACGGTGGTCATAACTCCCATTGGGGGATTCGGGGGTTAGCAGGTATGTTTATACTGGAGGTCAAGTATATGTGAAGCAAGACCTCTAGACATATACCTGAACTACAACAAGTACAGTATACATATATATACTCCACCTTAATCATTCAAGACAATTCTACCACTGTGATCATACTCACGCATTGCAGTATGGTAATTTGTTATATCCTTTGTAATTTTTCATGTTAAGTGACATCCCACACTCTTGACACCGGAAACATCCCTTGTGCCATACCTGTAAACATAGAATCAAATAGTTAGTCACCTTGTGTTACTTAACAAGTTGATATTTTTATGACCAGAAAAAGGTTTCAAATTGAATCTTTAATACATTTTCCATTTGATATTTCACTTATACCACCACATTTCAAGGTATCTTTCTTCCTGATTTCATAATATGATACTTCCTTTATATATATCTTCACTGAAAAATATCTTTCTTCAAATGTGCTGTTTTATGATATAATTACTTTTGGACAACAAAGTTAAATTATTAACTTATCATTCATTTTCACTAATTCTCAGAAGTTCTTATGAATATGTTGTTTGAAGCTGAGATTCCCAAAAACATATTCTTGAAAATTAGATGGCACACAGAAGTTTCTTCAAGTGTTTTTGGTATATTCTGCATTAAAACTATGTTCAATTCAGCTCTGTACAGGAACTATATCATCATCATTATCATCTGTCTAAAGATGACAATCGGGCTCAAATTATTGTTACCACACGTATTGGATAAATATATGCGATATTAAAGAAAGCCTAAGAAATTCCAAATACTCTACAAACAAGCATTGCTATAAATGTTCAAATTTAATTTTGAGGCCAACATGTAACTACTTTCATATGATACCTGTTGAGTATACATATCCTTCCATACTCAAAACCAGGAAAAGCATTGAAGAGACACATCCTTCCATCCTCAAAACTAGGAAAAGCATTGAAGAGACACATCCTTCCATCCTCAAAACTAGGAAAAGCATTGAAGAGACACATCCTTCCATACTCAAAACCAGGAAAAGCACTGAAAAGACACATCCTTCCATACTCAAAACTAGGAAAAGCATTAAACAGACACATCCTTCCATACTAAAAACCAGGAAAATCATTGAAGAGGCACATCCTTCCATACTCAAAACCAGGAAAAGCATTGAAGAGACACATCCTTCCATACTCAAAACTAGGAAAAGCATTGAAGAGACACATCCTTCCATACTCAAAACTAGGAAAAGCACTGAAGAGACACACATCCTTCCATACTCAAAACCAGGAAAATCATTGAAGAGGAACATCCTTCCATGCTCAAAACCAGGAAAAGCATTGAAGAGACACATCGTTCCATACTCAAAACCAGGAAAAGCATTGGAGAGACACATCCTTCCATACTCAAAACCAGGAAAATCATTGAAGAGGAACATCCTTCCATACTCAAAACCAGGAAAATCATTGAAGAGGAACATCCTTCCATGCTCAAAACCAGGAAAAGCATTGAAGAGACACATACTTCCATACTCAAAACCAGGAAAAGCACTGAAGAGACACGTCCTTCCATACTCAAAACTAGGAAAAGCATTGAAGAGACACATCCTTCCATACCCAAAACCAGGAAAAGCATTAAACAGACACATCCTTCTATACTCAAAACCAGGAAAATCATTGAAGAGGAACATCCTTCCATACTCAAAACCAGGAAAATCATTGAAGAGACACATCCTTCCATACTCAAAACCAGGAAAATCGTTAAAGAGACACATCCTTCCATACTCTTTGTATGCAATTTATGGAATGTAATTAAAATATTTGACTTTTTTCCTCGGATGAATACTGTTATTCAAAATTAAAAAAAAAATGTTCACATCTATATACAATGTGTAAATCCCAAGAATGTTATGGTTTTTTAAATCATTGTTTGGGTCATTAAAGTGTTTGACTAGGACCATTTCTATGATATAGTTTCAATTGAGTTGAACATTTTTTACAGCTGTGTGACCATACTTCATACCTACTCCTAGCCATAAACAAGTATATGATACATTTCTATCTGAACGTTTCAATCACTATGAACATAAATATAACTTATTATATGGTTTTAACATGACATAAATAACCTCCCTTTTTATTACTCTGATCCGACAATAAGGTTTTATTTTCATATCTAGACAGAAAAGTTCTTAATTATAATAGGATGAATTTGTGGTTTACAGATAGTTAGATCTACTGTAATTTAGTGAAATTGTTTGCTGCTGTTTGGATTTTGCATGTTCATTTCACTGCAAATAATAACTTCCACAAAGTAACCCTGTATACAGTATAACATAGTAACCCTGTATACAGTATAACAAAGCAACCCTGTATATAGTATAACAAAGCATCCCTGTATACAGTATAACAAAGTAACCCTGTATATAGTATAACAAAGTAACCTTGTATACAGTATAACAAAGCATCCCTGTATATAGTATAACAAAGTAACCCTGTTTACAGTATAAAAAAGTAACCCTGTATACAGTATAACAAAGTTACCCAGTATACAGTATAACAAAGTAACCCTGTATACATTATAACAAAGCATCCCTGTATACAGTATAACAAAGTAACCCTGTATATAGTATAACAAAGTAACCTTGTATACAGTATAACAAAGCAACCCTGTATACAGTATTACAAAGCAACCCTGTATACAGTATAACAAAGTAACCCTGCATACAGTATAACAAAGCATCCCTGTATACAGTATAACAAAGAATCCCTGTATACAGTATAACATAGTAACCCTGTATATAGTATAACAAAGTAACCCTGTTTACAGTATAAAAAAGTAACCCTGTATACAGTATAACAAAGTTACCCTTTATACAGTATAACAAAGTAACCCTGTATACATTATAACAAAGCATCCCTGTATACAGTATAACATAGTAACCCTGTATAGGGTATAACAAAGCAACCCTGTATACAGTATAACAAACCAATCCTGTATACAGTATAACAAAGCAATCCTGTACACAGGATAACAAAGTAACCCTGTATACAGTATAACATAGTAACCCTGTATAGGGTATAACAAAGCAACCCTGTATACAGTATAACATAGTAACCCTGCATACAGTATAACAAAGCATCCCTGTATACAGTATAACAAAGTAACCATGTATACAGTATAACAAAGCAATCCTGTATACAGTATAACAAAGTAACCCTGTATAAAGTATAACAAAGCAACCCTGTATACAGTATAACAAAGCAACCCAGTATACAGTATAACAAAGCAACCCTGTATACAGTATTACAAAGCAACCCTGTATACAGTATAACAAAGCATCCCCGTATACAGTATAACAAAGCAACCCTGTATATAGTATAACAAAGTAACCCTGTTTACAGTATAACATAACCCTGTATACAGTATAACAAAGCAACACTGTATACAGTATAACATAGTAACCCTGTATATAGTATAACAAAGTAACCTTGTATACAGTATAACAAAGCATCCCTGTATATAGTATAACAAAGTAACCCTGTTTACAGTATAAAAAAGTAACCCTGTATACAGTATAACAAAGTTACCCTGTATACAGAATAACAAAGTAACCCTGTATACAGTATAACAAAGCAACACTGTATACAGTATAACATAGTAACCCTGTATATAGTATAACAAAGTAACCCTGTTTACAGTATAACATAACCCTGTATACAGTATAACAAAGCAACCCTGTATACAGTATTACAAAGCAACCCTGTATACAGTATAACAAAGCATCCCCGTATACAGTATAACAAAGCAACCCTGTATATAGTATAACAAAGCATCCCTGTATACAGTATAACAAAGAATCCCTGTATACAGTATAACATAGTAACCCTGTATATAGTATAACAAAGTAACCTTGTATACAGTATAACAAAGCAACCCTGTATACAGTATAACAAAGTAACCCTGTATACAGTATAACAAAGCAACCCTGTATACAGTATAACAAACCAATCCTGTATACAGTATAACAAAGCAATCCTGTACACAGTATAACAAAGTAACCCTGTATACAGTATAACAAAGCAACCCTGTATACAGTATAACAAAGCAACCCTATAAACAGTATAACAAAGCAACCCTGTATACAGTATAACAAAGCAACCCTGTTACAGTATAACATAACCCTGTACACAGTTTAAAAGTAACCCTGTATACAGTATAACAAAGTTACCCTGTATACAGTATAACAAAGTAACCCTGTATACAGTATAACATAACCCTGTATACAGTATAACAATGTGCTGTATACAGTATAACATAACCCTGTATACAGTATAACAAAGTAACCCAGTATACAATATAACAAAGTACATGTACCAGTATCCTTATTGCCTGATCAGGTTGAAAATTTTGTTCCAAAAGGGCCAGAAGGCAAAAAAAGAAATATGGGAAAAAATAAAAAAGGTTACAGCAGGTGGCTCATAATTTGACCTTTAAACTTATACGTAATCACTTGAGATTATTAGAAAGGATTACTGGAAGACTTGTAAATATAGATAGTTGATATTTTATCGGGACCCATTCCAAAACTTTTTTTGAACAAGTGCTTTAAACATACAACAGATAAAATAAAAGCCTGCAATATTAATCTCATTCACATTCTTGTTATTGGCTATTTTTAGCACATTTACAAGTTGTAACACCGTAAAGTATTTTAGAGTGATTTACCAATTCTTGGTAATTTTAAGTATATATTATATCATAAAACAATTTGATATAGAGATTAAAAAAGCATGCCAGTTTTTGGTCTGTGGATATTTGTTGCAGACACTTGACCTTGTCTGACCTAATGATAAGCCTGCATCCTACCAGACTCTGCGAAGGTTTCAGAGGGTGGAAAGGTCAGATCAATATCTACAAATCAATACTCAAATGAACCTTGCTGCAGTATTCCCTGTATGTACAGCCAAGGTTTATGGGAGATGGATGAAGGGTATTGGGTGATGGTGGAGGGAATAAAGAAGATTAAGGTTAGCAAGGGCTAAGCTACACTTGTATCAAATAATTCTCAAAGCTGATCCAAAGAAATCTCTAGCAGCGAAATATTTCAAATCTTAAGAACCTCAAGACTCAAAATGTTCAAGAGATTCCATACAAGTGTGACCAGGCCATTGGGTAGGCATTTAAAGACAAAGGGGGAGTGGGTGGGATGGAGATAAGGGGAAGATATAGGAATGGGCACGGGGGAGGGAAAGGAGCTTACAGATGAAGGAATGGTTGGAAATGGAGCATTGGGACTAAGTTCAAAAACAATTTGTTACATGATCTAATTAAACTGTTTTAAGAAGAACCACGTTATTGTACAACATACATGGTAATGGGGCAAGTCATTGATTTTCTTAAATGAAATTAAATGATACTGTCATTATACTTGATTATACTTTTCTAGGTTAATTAGATTTCCCTGATTTATTAATGAACATCACTAATGAGGTAAAGTAGGACCTTGCCAGTCCTCTGAACTACTCAGCACCAGCCTTAACTTATAAAACTTGAGTCCTGAGCGCTGGTGATAATATTGACACATGTAACATATGGGAACGCATAACATGACTCTGGAAGATAGTTCGATTCCCCGCTATTTTTTGGTTCAATTCAATAAAGGGAAAGCATCAAAATGAAAACTGTGACATTAAAGAAAATGGCATGATACTGGTAGGAAAAGCATATGGTCTCTGCTGAGTTAAATTCATGTACTTCAATGATACCTTATCAAACATGTAACTTGTACTGTACAACACATGAGTAGGAAAACAGTGCCTCACCACCACAGGCCCATCAGAATGGACGTACACATCTAGAGTTATTGGTATCCAAGATAAAACAACTGCTAAAACACCAACTTCAGTACTCATAGTGATGGAGAATTACAACACAAACTTTATCTTGTATATTACCAAGTACATATCCTAGCACTACATCATCCAAGTGACTCTTCATATCGAGTGCTATGCTCTGCTATAAGTATGATGTATTACTTTATGCCATATATGCTCAATAGTGTCATATTAAGTTTTATGATAATGTGTTTGGTGGATACACGTTCAAGTTAAAAACTTAAACAGCATCAATCTCAATCAGCATCTTTTATTTCTGTTTATAATGGATTATCTCCCTTATTCATAGCTGATGGGCTTTTATATGTAAGTTATGTCATTCATTATAAACATCAAACTACAAGATTTTTCTTGCAGACACTGCGACCAACAGTTATTACATGACCGCTTCAGTCTCACAGTTCAAATGGCAGTGTCTGACCACCAGTCAGAAAGCACTCATAATGGCAAGAAGACCAGCTTTGCAGATATACATGTACATATCACATATGGGAGGACAATTTATGTTGACATTGTCATTAATTATATAAGGATTACAAAGACCTGATATTATCAACAATATCACCAGCATCATTTTCTCTGTAGGGATGTTATAATCAAAACCTTGGCAGAGAAACTCATTCTATCTTCTGCTCAATATAACAGTCCATGTACAATTCAACTTGCCCCGATGCCATTTGTAGATTTTATGTCAAGGCAAACTGTCAGCATCTGATATCAAATACAGGTACCTAAGGGCAATAAATTTAGTTTTCAAAATATGCCAGCTGGCTATAGCTACTGTGCTGAAAATATGAAATCATACACCCCTGACAACTCTGTTTTAATTTGATTACTAAAATACTATGTCCGCCCATCCTAGCCACAGGATTGTGGAGATCTAGATCTGTCAGTTCCTATATCATACACAAGCACATACACTCACCTCTAGAGCACTACATGCTACATGCATATTCTAGTATCACTTTCATTAGCTGCGAATCTTTTCAGAAATAGGAGCCTACCAATTATATTATTAAGTCCTTTGTCTATGGACGCTGGACTTCCTGTTTTCTGACACTAGCTGAAGTGTTAAAACCTAGTTGTAGTTGACTGATAATAGATCATGATGTGTGCCACTCTTCCTGCTTACATTTACAGTAATATATTAGAACATGTACAGTGTACATATCACTTTGGCATAAAAATTATTCCTGGATCAGATTAATGAAAATGGCATTCTTCAGAATGTTTTTGTTTTGGTGGGAAATATCTAGAGTCAGTTTTGATATTACCTCAAAATCTAGGTATTTTTGCCATAGGCATTTATTTATCAGCTAAAAGTTTATTGCAGTGTAACCAAAAAGGAGACGGAAAAAAACCCAGCCCTGGCAGCCATCATGTTATAAATAGGCTAGCATATATCAGGGGAAAAGAAAGTTTCGGTTTACCACATGATAGGTAAATATATAATATGATCAAAGACATTGATCCATCTATTCAAGATGTAAATTAATTGGTGATTCATGTGTGTTAGTTTTACTTCATTTCCTGTAAAACAATTTTTATTGCAAATATTCAGCAATGCATACCCAATGTCAAACAGTAATTAATCCATCTCCAACATCGATGATATCTAATGTAACGACAAATACAGGCAAATACACGGAGTACAAGTAACACATCAATATACTGGACTTGAGTGTGGAATTGGGATCAGATTCAGGTATAGTATCTTCCTAACATGTGTTCATCAATAATTCAGAGGGGCATGGTATAACATAAGATGAACACTATTACTGATTCTGTGGTAATTAATCACAGGACTCCTGTGGTCCAAATAATACAGAGGTATGCACAGTCAATAAATGCATGAAACTTTATGTCAAATATAATCATATCATAGCATAGTCTAGTATACACAGTAATAACTTCACATCCAGTTAACATTTCATTTTTATTGTGTTAAAGAAGCACACTTCAATGTGATAATGAAGGAAATATTATACATCTGCTGCCCCTTGTGATAGGGAAAAATGATTATTTGTTTCCCTGAAATTAATTAAATGTTTCATGAGGGGATATACTATCATAAGACATATCTTAGAGAGTTAAACACTATAAATATATCTACCTTATATCATAACTAGAGGGTTACACATTGATTATATTGGTAATCGTACTCTCATGTCTAAAGAGTACATATATGTATACATTGTTTATATCTTGTTATTCTTTTGACTCTTAGAGAGTATACATATATCATACCCGGTATCGTAGAAGTAAACACTATTAAGACTATATAATCAGAGAGTATAAACATTGTTTACAATTCTTGGCCTTGGAGAGTGTAAACTACCATGTCTTTAACAGCTATATAGAGCCAGAAAATACCCTGTAAAACAGCGATGTTCCTCACACACCAACAATACTGGAATACTGGAAGATACAGATGTTTATACATCTATTTTGACTTCTGGCTCTCTGCCATAACAACCAATGTATAAATATTAGATACAGGATACCTTACCAAACTTCTCAGAACTGATAAGTCTTACCATGGGTCTAATATAGCTTACCACCTAGTATCTACCTCCACCCAACATTAATACTCTGCCCTTCTGCTATACACTAACCCCCTCTGCTTTGGACATGAGTTCAGAGTACTTCAAAATTATATATGGAACAATAAATTTGAAATAGTAATCATTAAGTGTCCTCTTTCTGCAAATTACTGCTTCTCCTCTTCTTCTCTTCCAGTATCCTATCCCA
Organism: Mizuhopecten yessoensis; assembly: GCF_002113885.1. Classification (NCBI taxonomy): domain Eukaryota; kingdom Metazoa; phylum Mollusca; class Bivalvia; order Pectinida; family Pectinidae; genus Mizuhopecten; species Mizuhopecten yessoensis. The sequence continues at coordinate 243,211 of NW_018480059.1, read as the reverse complement.
TCTCCTTTCAATTATTTAGTACAAGTACCCAGAATTGGGGGGAAATGACTAAATCCTAGGGGGATTGGGTGAATTTCAACAGCAAAAGGGCATCAAATACCCAATGTACTCTTACTGATCTTGTATCTATAATAGTGAATTACGATTTTTTAATCCCCGCCCCCCCCCCTCCTTTCCCCCATCCATTTTGAAATGTTCTTTATTACTCCCTCTAAAGTCTACTCCATTACCCTATCCCCAATGTCTCTTCTCTAGACCTCAAAATATTCCAAAGCACCAAACTTCTGACAGTAAGTCATTTAAGGTCAGAGGTCACCAGTCTGCCTACTCAACTCATTAAATGCTCCAAAAACACCTGGAGCCAATAAGTGAACTATTTTGGCAACAGTTTTATGGGGGAGGGGGTCTGTTGGAGGAAATTGCTTGTACCTGCCAGCTGTTATGTGTACAAGTTTAAACATTCAGAGATCAGTACTTAGACAATTATTGCAGACAGATTTTGTTATAAAGGACTTAAAGATTGATGATTGTATACTGTACATACCTTCAAAGTACCTTTGCCTTGTATTACTCTGTAAAACCTGACAGCTGGGGCATGAAAATATTTATGTTCATAGGCTTAAGCTCTTTAGAAGAAATAAAGGAGAATCAAAGATGCCAAATAAATACAGCAACATGAAGCATGCTGAAAACTGTAACAAAGGGTTGGCTGGTGTACAAGATTCACACTGACTCGAGGTTGAAATGTAGCAAGAACAATAAGGATTTCAGTACAGGGATATATGTACATAACTCAAGAATTAAATTTGCTTTTTGTTTACAATTTTGGGGATATGGGATGTTTTCATGAAGTTATTTTAGGCGCATCAAAATTGTATTTTCCCCTAGAGGTACAGCCTGATAAAAGCCAAGGTGTATTGCTCGTCAGTGTGTACCTGTATTAAGTGTGCTACCATAACCCATTCCACACACCATCAAGAAGGCGAGATGGAGCCAGCCAGATCACAACTTGTGATGCACCACATAGAACACATGTGAATCCATGAAAGTTGTAAGGAAGATGGTAAAATATATCAGGATTGGCAGACAGCTTGTTTATCTATAATACAGTGATACCTGAATGGTACATAGGCATGTATATTTGGACTCTATCTCAAAAGTTGGATGTATTTATTTCACCCAGACCATCATCATGTGATTCTATAGCTGCTGCAAAGACGTAAAAAGAACCTCAATTAACAATATATCCATCGATAAATTCCTAAGACATCAATGATGCTGTGGATCAAGATCTGTCCGAAATATTGCACTGATGTCAATACATGTACACAGTACCCTGATAATTATTCACCTATTAGAATTTTTAATGTTTGAAATTGGTATAGATAGCAATAAATATAAATTCAATAAGCTTTTCTGTAATCCTGTTCATTGTTACCTTGACCCAGGTATAAACAACACCTGTTGACAGGTGGAGGAGACCCTCCCCCATGTTTACACTCCAAGACATTATAATTACTAAACAGTTCCATGTGACATTACGTGAAGGTGGGCCACCTTCTCCTCCACAGTGATCACCACTGACAGAGAGCATAGTCTACTATTTCTGGCTCATACAATGAGGAAGTTAGACTGCTGATGATGTGTAGGGAGAATTACCTTTATCCAAGGTCAAGGTCAAATGAGACTGCCAAGTAGGCAATTTCCTGATAAATCTTGGCAAACACACTTTTGACATGCTTGATAGAGAAAAGATCCAAGACTCAAGAGTATTTCATTTTGTATGGTCCATTTTTAGTGTGCTTGTGCAGATATGATGATGCATGTTCAGCTCATTTTACTGTTAATTCTACTCTGAATCAATGAGAACGTTTGTATCAAAGGTTCACCAGTAACTTCCCCTGGACAATACAACATGGTAGCCATTATTCTGATGTTTAAATAGAAGCCAAATGTACATTGTACCTAGTAAAATTTTGCCTGGCAAATACATAGCAATGATGAATGTTGATAATGAAATACATCGGTATGCCCAGCAGCTGAAGTATTTATACTGGTTTGCATACCAGTATATAAACACTGGCCTGGCATTAATGATTAGGCAAGTAAATTAGATATCTATATATAGTGAAGTTGTGTTACCTTAGTAATCATTGTTTATTGTTCCCAATGCATGTCTTTTCTTGAACCATAAATCAACACCAACATTACTTTTTGCAAGATGAATCAACTTGACTTTAAGTCCACAAGAATTTCCCAATCATTAAGAGAACCTTCACAAACTAAAAAGTTTTAAAGAATTTTGATTCAAACATTTATTTTATGACAAGAATGTTGAAGCTGAAATATCTGAAAGTTACCATACTGTCATGGGCACACTTTCTGTTGTGCAATCTAAGAAACAACAGAAGGTTGAGATCAAAGATCACTGCAACGAAATGACTATAGACCCCAGATGCCATGGGAACGTTATAGAGGCACATGCTAATGGTATCCAAGCACCACTATTATAAGGATACTATTTCTGTACTCTTCCCTATCTAAGTGTGAAGTAACATTATGTACTAGCCCTGTAACAGGAGCACCTCGAGCTCAGGCCTCTCTATCCAGCAGTATATACAATCCCTGTCAGGACACGATTCACAACACAAAACAGCCGGTGGCAGCATTACTATGGCAAATAATTAGTTTCGGAACACATCAGTAAGGCCTTCTACTATTGATAGCATGAAGCTTTGTCTAGACCGTTTCTCTGCAAGATACTTACAGCACTAATTTGCCATTACTAAAACGCAAATAAGAACTACACATTTCCCTTTACATATTTATTCACCTTTCTTTCCTTTATTTGCTGCCTAATTATATAAGAGTACAATATGGGGTGGGAGTGAGGGATGTTCAGAGTTATAGAACAGTTGTATACAATAACATCATACATCCCTTTGCCTCCTTTGTATGCTGATTTGACTGTAGTGAAACACTGTATAGATGTCAAAAATACACTATTTGATAATAATGGCCAATCAGCAACTTTGGTACTCTAGAAAATAAATAGAAAACATTCATGATCAGTATTGATTATTGATGTTCAACTACAGAACCAATCGCTATTACGCCATTAGAGAACTGAACATTTAGTTAACATTGATTTTTTATTGCCGTGACCTTACCCTTGCTGTACGTTTAGGTTGCCTGTCTGGCGTTTGTTGTTGTGTTAGGATTGTCTAGATCGATCACATCTGATTAAACACTACATATCAACAGTAGCTGAAATGTGAACCATATGATGGGTAAAATTGTACTTTCTAACTGGAGTAGCATTATTTTGATTTGGGGTTGGGGTTTAACGAACAATTAAACAGAAATGTTATCAAATAATAGAAAAATGAGGAAAATACCAAGACAAAATAGCTGAATTGTTGGGAAATGAAAATGAGATTTTTGCTGTAAAGCCAATGTTCATGATATAATACTGTAATTCCATATGCTTATACGTACAACCCGTTAGTTGGTGTGTGTGAATCATGATCATATTGTCAATGTTCATCCCACCCACTTGCATGTACAGCTGTATGCATACAATGCACTTCTTGATCTTCAACTTAATGAATTCAATACAATTAAACAATGAACTTAAAGTCTTAAGTTTTTTAGATTACTCCTAATTTGTGGGAGCAACTTTATGAATTCAATACAATTAAACAATGAACTTAAAGTCTAAAGTATTCCCCAGAAAAGGAAACAGATGTAGATTTCAATTTTCAATATATCGAACTGAATTTTTCAAAGCACATTAACACAGGGACACATGGCCTTCAGGCTGTATGCAAAAAACATCAGTCGTAAAATGTCGCAGTACAAAATCCTGTTTGACGTTTGTCCATTAATCATTGTCTGTACAAGTTTACACACTAATTAGGAGCAATGTTACCTGCCCACGACCATATAACCAATTTAACCTCTAGTTCCACATTCATACTCAAATGCCATATAGAGCATGTCCAATATAATTTGCCCCCTGGGATACATTATACACTATTACAGCCATAGTGGGTTTTATTTCACATGTACATGAATATGATACGGCTGGCCACACAAGTCATTAATAAAATTGCATGTATCTAAACGTATATTTACAACAAACCTATTAAAAACTATCAAAACGCTTTATTTTAAATGGGTAATTCTTTAGAGACGTAAAGCTCAGTAAAAGCAGTAGAACTATGCCTCCCTACAGCACATCACTGTAGCACTTGTATTTGAAATCCTACAAGAATAAATCCTGAGTTAGCATATTCAGCTCATTGGTTTTTTGGTTCATACTGAATTATAACGATCAATTACACTATCTCGTTGTCTAGTTTAACCCAGCTGCCGACTAAATATGATAATCAACATACACTTTGTGCATAAATCCCTACACAATAACAATTTGAATTTACAAACAGAAGTGACTGTCACTCCAGTTCCATTAGACCTCATATTCTCATGTAAATGCTCCTTCAAGACTTCCATACTCTAATAGATTATCAAGATGTAAATATCCTTCAATTATGAATGCACTAATTATATTAACCTAATTGCTCTAGACTAAAATATGACTAACACCTATTATCTCATCAAGTATGTGTGCTTAAATACAGAACATAGGAGCAATTTAATTTACATCATGATCATCCCTGGTAACTAGCTAGAAGGAGCAGAATTTCCCAAAATTTTGTTGAAAATCAATTAACTTTGATAAAATTTAGCATCATGAAAGAAATGTTACCATATCAGACTCCAGTTCATTCAGAAAACATCAAACATGCATGCATACCATGTTTAACCTAAGGAGGGTGCTCGGTGCATGTAAATTTATGACAAGAGAGGCCTAGGGGTGCTTATATCGTTGACACATTCTTCCTCAACATAGCTCATATTTTGACTGTATTTTCCATTCTGGCAAAGAAATGAAGATCTCCCAGGCTGAATTTCCATTATTAATGTGGTATATCATTCTGAATCAGCAGATTATGTTCAATGGCAGCTCTAGTTTATCATGTTGTGAAAATATAAATTTACCATAAAGATATACCATGTAACTGCCTGCAGACTAATACTTAAAGTATGGAATGGTACACCCTAGATTATCATGGTAAAGTTGTCTATCAAAACCACCCCAGCAATATCCAGAACTTACAAAATCATGATAATCAAAAATCTGGAATTTTACAATAAGCAATGATATGAAATTATAATTTCAAAATACTTTTGTGGTTGGGTAGGGAGTTTTTAAGAATATGATTCTCATATCACAATCCACAGGGGATTCTATTTCTGACACATCAAAACTTTTAACTGAAACCTGCCATTATACAGCCGTCACACCGGACTGGCGTCCCTACGGCGAACCAGGATGTGGAAGGGACGCCATGGACGCCGTAGGGTCGTGGTGAGAACGCATCAAGACGCCGTGGGGACCCCAAGGGCGCCGAAGGTCGCAGAGCGACGGCGTTTACTTTGGACATGTTAAAAGTAAACGCCGAGGTTCGGCGTCCTGGCTCAGGACGCCGCGGGATCGCCCTGAGGTCGCCATGGTCGCCGTAGCATCGCAGTAGGAACCCGAACAACGCCAAAGGAACGTAGTACAGACATGGTAGAGTCGCCATGTAAACGCGGAGAAAAGGATCGGGGGACCAATGGCGACCTTACTGCGTCCTTACCAAGTCTATGGGGTTCTTACCACGACCCCATCACGTCTATGGCGTCCTTACCGCGATGTCAGGGCGGATATTTCGCTAAGAACGCAGTGGGGTCGCAGCTGATCGCCGTATGGACGCTGCAGTGACGCCGTGTAAACTCAATAGAAACTCCAAGGACGCAGTAAGAACGCGGTAAGGTCGTGTTGGGAACGCCGTGTACATACACAGATCGCAGAGCACAGAACTCCGGTGGGACGGCTGACTCGAAATCTGGATTTATTTTAGAAAAATCATTGGCGTTCTCAATGCGACCATCGGCGTTCTCCAAAATATGAAAGTTTAGGACGCGGTAAGGACGCCAGTCCGGTGTGACGGCAGTATTACACTGCTCCCTAGTGGAAAATTACATTTTTCTGATTATTTTTGCATGGCGAAAAAGGTTATATATTGCCAATAATTCTCAGACTGCTTCTCCTAAATATGTTGTCTAACTGTGAACACCGTTTGCCCTAAGAGGTGGTTTCTGTTAAACACATTTACAGACTGCAGCTGGTTATAAATCATCTGAACAGTTAATTTATGTAAAACTTGCTTCAGATATTGCCACTCGTGTGGTTAAGCACATGTATATGAAAACTCAATTTGAACTTGTGATCATTTGTAGATATTGTATCCATAGGATTATCAAGTCAAACAAAATATTACGGTAGTAGCCTACTCAAGCATCTATATATATCAATTCAGTTAAAATATCAGTGGCTTATGATTACCTAACCTAAGCACCTGTTACCCGTCCGTACAAGCCTAATTTCAGCAACAAAACAGTAAAATTGTCTAAACTTTGAAGAACAAAGCAATTATTTTTATACTTAGATTTCTGGGTGCCATTTTAGCTGATGGGTTATAATTATCAGACCCATATTTATCCACAAGTAAACATTTTGTCTTACATTTTCAGTAACCACTTGGACCAAATTGCAAATAACCATTTTACATAATTCAGTACTTTTTTAAATTTTGTTCTATGTCTGATTCAGTATCCCTCTAAACACAAGCCTTTATCTCTCTGACTGATAAATCGCTAGTGAAGTCATGCCAAGTTGGTACATCATTAGGTGATGGGGGCCAAATGGCACGTGACTGGAGACTCCCCTCAGCAAGTCTAGAGGTAATCCAGTAAAGGTCATCCAAGGACACTACCAACTGCCTGTAATTAAACCCAGTGTGATCTAACAACGACCCACTTACATTTTATCATAAACACATTCTTTCTGTTGCTATGAAACCATTTCAACTATTTCATTGGAAAGTACTTGTATACATGTGTATGTTGATAACATTTTCTGGTTTGGAAAAAGTTCTGCAATGATACATAAATGTAAATCTGTATACACACATATAAATTGTGTGATTTGTTCCCATAGATATAAACCAAAGCTAGTGGTTTTTGGATCAAAATTTCTCAGGAACTGTCAAGCTGAAATTCAGTGAGCTTATTTTTTCTTATCGTTCCCAAACAGTGGCTTTATTTACACTTCTACACCAGATATAAGCTATGGACAATAGATAATGATTAGAGTATGGGCACTTTTTTAGAATCAATACAGTATGTCTAAAACCTGGTCTTTGTTTTTACAAGAGTATAGCTCTCTTCAATAATGGATGCTCATGATCAGAGCCAGCTATATATACAAGGACAAGATATAGCCATGCCTGTCCCTGATAGAGTACAGTACTTTCTCTACAAGCACCCAATAATTGGCAGGTATAGCTAGCTTTGGCCTGCCTCACAAACCAATTCATCCGCTCTGTCCCTACTAATATTGATATTTCTCTTCACTCTGCTATTGTCAGTTTACACTGTGTGTAATGCTGAAGTTTCCTATAGAATTAAACAAAATTAATTATATCAGACATTCCCTTCAACCAGGGGCTTGTATACGTCTCTGCTTCAACAGATCTAGAAGCAAAAGAGACAAGCATCTTTAAGAATTAGTTTCAATTTTAAATAAGTCAAATTTCTTTATAGCCAGTCTTTCATGCTGTATCTTTATCAAGTGAATATAAATCAATAAATATGCAAGACATGATAACAATACGGTTATTGTGAATATCGGAGCAACATCCTACAAGTAATCCCAATATATACATATTTGGATTCAGTTGTTTAGCTAGGTTTGAATTTTGCAAAGAACTCTTTTTGTCAGTCAGACTTTGTCAGCTTTATAATTGATATCCTTGTAGCCTTCCTCAAGTGGAATAGCTGTGTCCTCAATCCATTAATGATAAACTGTGTGATGTTAGCATTAATATTGATGAAGGGTAATCATTCGGCCATGTTGGAACTGGATGAATTACAAACAAATCAAATAACTTCATGTCAGGTGGGAATCCTTGCCCAAACGACATCTTGATTGATTCAGCAATCATGGCAAACAAACAGCTGTAACATCAAGTTAATTCATGAAAACAATTTTTTGTAATTTCGATATTTAACTGACTTCGATGACACAATGACAATAACCTTTCAAATGAATATAGAAGTCCTACTTAATACACTACACATTCTGTTATGAATATGAATATAATGTACAACTTTCTACCTACACTCAGCAATACACCACGATAAAGGTTCATAGTTTAAAGAATTATATCAATATTATGCTAAGATTGTAAAATCTTTATCCATGTTTTCATAATACTGGGTAGCTATAAATGTTATACTTATATATATGCTGACCTTGTGTAGCCCCAAGGTGATGACTACTGGATCGTAAAATGCGGTCAGCTATTATAATTACCTATGTATAACAAGATAGCAGAGGTGTAGGATTGGTTTAAGGTTCATTCACCCTATAAGCAAGTCTTCAAGCAAGTGATTGAGGTCAGAATACACCCACTTCTAGCGGAATTGTCAAAATGGGACTGACTAAGGTCAGTGTCAGAAGTTAAAGGTATGCATGTACAATAGACAGTGTTAATACACCTGTGTTTATTACCGTGGTATGTGAACATTTTTTCATCATTTTAATTCTAGTCATTGTTCACTTTAGCAATCAGCTGTTTTTTTAAATTTATATTAGCCATGCATAGGGGGGAACAATCAGTTGCTGATAAAAGTTTGGACAGCTTGGGGTATCTAACACTCCAGAAATGTACCAAAGGTATCCTGATCAAGATAACTTTAATATTTCATCAACACTTCATACAGTTAGATATTAGTTGTTCAATGTCTCAAAACTGTAAAGTCAAATGGGGCTTAAAATTGACTTCAGTTTTTCGGACAGTTGTATATATCGTACTAACATCACATACCTAAGACTAGAAGGCCTATTCTATGTATGTTCGTAGTAGCCAGATGGATATATATGGCTGTTATATATGGCCGTTATATCTGGTAACAATCTGGCAGATTTGAATCCCAATCAATCGTAAATGGACAGGTAGGGTAGATAAGATGGTCAGTCTTTGTTATGATGGTAAGTGCTGAGGGCTTACCTGTGTGTACTAGGTATGATTAAAATATGTAGCATGCCCTAAGTATATAAACAAGTACACACCTAGAGCGTCAGCCTACACCATGTGTTTGACAGTACCCTGATCTTCACGATAAGAACTCTCACTGCTGATAGCCTAGTTCTGGACAGGTACAAACAACTGACACAGGTGTTACTTTCTTCCAATGCTTACAACACACAAACTCATTGACAGGACAGACCCTACATACGTTACATCTGGACAGGTAACAACACAAGTGTGACTGTCTTCATTCAACCTGTCCATTGGTACATGTACAAATAACATACCCTCATATAACTGAAGTCTGTGGTTGACATATTTTAATCACCAGGTGTAAAAAATGCATCTACCAGGTAAATAGTAAGAGTGTATTTTCCCAGGTGAACGGCCAGGTGTTACATTAAAAGTTAAGTTTATGAAATGTTACCAACACTTATTAATGTGCGTATTCAAGGGTGGTCTCCTTCAATTAATATTAGCAATTTCTTCAAAATACACAATTTGATGTATAAAATTACTTCTCAGTATACATATACAATACAGGCAAGATTTCACGAAAAAGTGATCTAACATCTATCAACCAGTATTTCTAAATTAAACGTAAATTATACAGTATTTCCTTTCAATTTCTGACTTTTTTTTATATTGACAGAATCTAAAAGAATGGTTATCAGTACCATATTTCACCCATGATAAACCCATATATATATATATACCTCTCTATAAAAGCCTGCAACGTCCAAACAAAGTGCTCATTTAACCTCTTTCTAAATGAGGGCCAGGCTGCAGCCTTAGAGTAGGAGAAAGACAATAATGATAAGATTCTATGTTAGATCTTATATATATACAATTGAAGTAAACATATACACAGTATATTGGATGGGTTTATCCTGTGATATAAGTTAACAAACACACAATTACACATGATCAAAATATAGTGGTTATAAGATATACACAGGGATGTTGATCCTTCAAATCTGTCTGTACTTTAATTTATTGCAACATAATGATTCCTAGGTTCCTGGAAGCAATACTCGTAAAAACATTAAAACATTAAACCCTGTTTTAATGCAAAATAGGGGTGCACCCTTTATGCAGAAACCAGATTTATATGATTACCAAATTATATCCATTTCATTTGTACCTCATTGCACAACTGCACTGTTGGTCAATGTGTCATTTTCCCCTCCTTACAGATATAACCCTCCCTTGATATATATTGCCAAAACGTGTTATACCAACATCATGTTGTACTTATTTATGGTAGCAGCGTAATGATCTAATTTTGTAGTGCCTTATTTTGTTTTGTTTCGTGTAATGCGAAACACACTTGCAATATCCACAGTGTCTTCCCCACTTGCAATATCACCATATCAGTACTCATTGGTATCCAATCTTCTAAAACTAGCAACCTTAAATTACAAAACTGAGTTGCTTTTGTTTTAAAGAGACGCTCCAGTGTAATCAGTGTTAAAGACATGAGTTTTATGGTCTAATCAACTCACACAAAGCTAATTTGCTCTAAATTTAAAAGACACCCAGCTGTTTCATTAACTCTTTTATTTGGTTCTTCCTTTTTTTTCCATAGAGAAAGTTTCACAAAACAGCTACTTTCTTGTTTTCCAAAACAGGAGCAACTGCCAATGTGTTACGGTTTGACCAGCCTTATTTCATACGTTAAACATTTTATCAAAACATAGACAGGCTATAAGAATCTGTGAGAGGTCAGCTAGGTGCATACCTCGACGGCTTCTCTGATAAAGGGACTCAAACTTAATGCCTCTACTACCAGTACACTAGTTTATGTCGAGAATGAAAACAGATGAATGCAAATCAGCAGAATTTAGCTCAAGGTCTCGAGAGCGTTTGAAACCTTGATGCAAGAGTGGGGACATTTCACTCCTCACTAGTGCTTTAAGTGCTTAGGAGACTAGCTATAGCTCTTTTGTCATAAACAAACTTTGAAATTATCTATATTTTAATATTCTCTTTCTTCTTCCTGTTAAGATTCAAATTCCTGATGTTGAATGATGACGAATCTTTGTATATGACAGGTAATTTATAAATTACTGATTTAAAATTATATGACATCTTGGGACAATGATATAAAAACGTATCAAATTAAATGGCAAAAATGATTGTCATCTAACAAACATGTAAGTTGATGCATAAGGACCTATACATTGAAGCAGGCAGTCAGTAATTGATAGTTGATCAGTTAAGGCTATACAACAAGGACATACAATCAATAAGTACACACAATGACACAGATATCTGACCTCCAACACTTTAACAACCAATCCTCATCTTTACACACAAGTGCTGAACTGTGAATGAAGAAGTGTGATCAGAACCTACAGAGAAAATGTTAACAAATATCGGTAAACATGATTATTGACCACAATGCATTCCAGCATTCATGCAGCCAATTACACGATCTCATGACTTTCAAAAGTTCTAAAAAAAATATCACCTGATAATTGTTTCATTCAGTAAATATACCAAATTTGTATTTTTCTTGACATTATAAAATTATATTGAAATGTCAAACACTTTCAGGTTAAATTATGATATGGTGAAGCATTCCTAATTATGACTTAAACAATTTGGTATTTTCTGTTCATAACTCTTAAGTCAAATGGTTCTAATATATTAATGTATATATAAAACAGCACCAGATTCAGGTATACATGAAGGAGCAAGTACATCCAATTTTTTTCATCATCTCTTCAAGATGTAATGTATTTGGAAACAAAGATTCTTTTTCAACTAGCCCTAGCTAAGTTCTACAATTAAAGGACCTGATCGCTCAACATGTGTTGTCAACAAAAATGTACCGGTAAATACCAAGTAAAAACAAACGGAAGATGAAGGAAAACACCATTTGTAGTAGCACCAACCTGAGGAGCACATGTATTGCATGAACACTGACGGCAACCACCATGTGTAATGACTCCAATACAATAGTTCCAACACATGTGGGGACAATTACTGGGAACACATGTTGTTAAACATACTGACACAATTAACCCAATGTTCATAACAAAGCATCTAGTATCATCTCCCCAGAGTGCCTGGCAGTGGAGCTTCAGACTCATTATAATGTATTCCTCTAACGTGACAATGATATGGATCAGTTATGAGTGCTTTCTCGCACTATGTACATCATTGTAGTTGATACTTATATATAGCCAGCAAGGACTATTTCAATCCAACATCAAAAAGTGTATAATAGGACAGAGCTGCTGATACAATGGGGTACAATGACATCATCTACTCTTTACTGGTTTGGGAGTGTTTGATGCCCTATTGAAAGCAGGAGATACAGTCACGTTTTAGAATATCATGCAATAAAATGTCCTTTTTAATGAGAATGAGTCGAAGCAGGCAAGTAACAAAGGCAATACCAGACATCTGTTAACAGTTTCTAGCTCGTGGTAATATTTAAAGCTAAATGGGATGTTATTCTATTTTCTTTTTATAAAACTCACAATAGTTTGTAGTAATTCACGTTTTCCAAACAACATTCAAATTGAACTGTTTACACATGGAATGTGTTCCATAACTAACTGTAATAGTCAAAACTTTGTTAAATGTGATAAGCAGACAACATCCCGTTAAATTTGACCTGAATTTTTATACTGCCTGTATCTAATTGTGGTCTTATCAAGACAATGTTCTGTGACTTAGACATGTACTTTCGTGACATAATTTGAACAGACATTAATATTTGATGATAAAATCAAATGGTCCACAGAAAATGTTGATAGACCTAGGCCTTATTATACTAAATAGTCAAAAATTAACTGAGAGAAACTGATTAAACATAAGAAATGAACAAAACTCAGAAGAAGCAGTTACATTTCATTTAGAATATTACTAAGAGCTATGACTATAATTCATAAACCTGAAATTTAGGTATTGTGACAATAGGGTTTTCATGGAAAAGGAAGACATGCTTTTAATGGAAACTACAAATAGATTTTGTACAAAGTACCGTTTATTCACAGCAAAAGAAAATATTAATGTTGAATACTTAGCAGTGTTTTTTTCTACCTAAATCTCACAATAGCCTGTTCCTTCATGAATTAGGAAAATATTGCATTGTTTTTACCTAAATTGGGAAGAAATTCCTCAATTTTTCATCATTTTGGGAAAATAAGACACTTTTTTGCTATGGGAAATGGCCTGTATTCGTCTGTAAAACTCGCCAAAACAAACTCTCTGCTTAGTGTTAGTATATAATAATAATAATAATAATATACAACATTTGATATAGCGCCCTATCTAGCTAACATAAGCCACTCTAAAGCGCTTTACAGTACATAGATATACAATTTTATACAGTCAATACAATTAGCATATATATATTAATCAATACAATATTGAGGAATTGGCAGGAGCTGCCTTATCAGGCGCTAACTACTAGTCCTATGCCACATGGCTAATATCTCCATATGTGTGTATGTCTGTGTGTGTGCTGGAGACGTATTGTGTTTATATAGGGTCTTTTCAGATAAAGATCTTAAATGGAGGTCCTCAATTTAGAGCTGCTGCACTATTGGGGCAACAATTACACCTTATGATCTACTGCTACTATTGCCTTTAAAAAAATGATCTTCTACTGAATGTTTAGAAAGATTATACATGTAAGCCACATACTTTTGCTAATTTTCACCTCATTCATTAGAAATTAAATACATGATTTAGAATTAATTTTCATTGCTGGATACTGCAGTGCCAAGCAGAAAACTCCCCAAGACAGTGCAGTGTCATTGCCAGAGACTGCAGCAACCTAGCTGACAGGAAACTCCCAAAGCCAAGTGTCACTAGTCATGAATGCCAATTTGCAATGCAATCTGCAAAAAGAATTTGTTCTATGTTTTGTTTGGTGGGTGGGTGGTTAAGTGCATAACAAAGAAATGACTTTTGATTATGTAGTATGAAAGACAGTTAAGACAAGTTTGATGTAAAAGTTTGTAAAGTATGAGTCACCTAAAAGTGTATACAATGTAAGTCTGTCTGATGACAGATGGCAGACCAGCAGTAATCCCACCGATTGTAAAGACATCCAGGTAGTTATGTAGGTTAACGTTCTTGTTAGATCACTCGGTATCAGAATAAATACCTCCAGTCATACATGTGATTTATTTTTCTAGGATCAGACTAGTCAAGCCGATCAAACAATGAAAAATGTCCCTACATGAGGTTTAATATGTAGTTTAATTTCTAGAGCTATTGAATGTATACATAGTCATACACCCATAAAGGTACCAGTATACGTATATGACCCTGAAACAAAAAGTTAGAATCAATATTTATCTGAATACATGTTAATGTATACATTTATCATGTGAAAGCCCTTAATGTACATGTATGTGCAACTCTATTAGATATCAAAACACATGTATGAAGTTACATGTGGTAAATATATATCCCTTTATCAAAGTAAATCTGCATCCCTGCTGCTGGAAGCAACTAGAAGGTTATGACAGTCCAAGGTCAGAAAACACCCCCAAACATAAATATCACCTTCTGTAGCATTTTTTAACTAGTCTTGCTAGTCATCAACAATCCTAATGTGGTGATACAAGAAAGCCCGAGCATGAGAACTTAAACAAAGTTGTATACAAACTGCCGCAATGAATACTACAAACATTAACCAGATCCAATGATAAATCATGATCACGCCAGATATCACCAAATATTTCTTCTTCAGAAGAAAAAAAGAACAGAAAGTTACCCTGAACTACAAAGAGGTGCGATATGCATGGGGTAATCTGTGGCATTCACACAAATCTGCTTGGATGTAATATTTCACGTTTATCACCAGTACAGCCTCCCCAGATCCGACTATAAGTTACACTATATAACATGGAATACTGTATATAAATACACATGCACTTGTTTTGCCGGTGAAGGACCTGTTCTGTAAAAGATTCGGGTTGATAATCTAGTCTTGTCTTAGAGATCTGAAGTAATATTGGCCGAGCCAAGTGAGGATAGCTTTGCTGGGAACTTTCAAGTGCTACAAACTTATGATTTTGAAATGTTCAAGATTACAGAATCATGACAAAAACTTGTGAAGATATGTCCTTCCCACTGTATCTTCTCCATTAGTGCAAACAGAATTCCACAGGGTTAAACCTCACCTGAATGAGCCAGTGAAATAGGATCCAATATCACAACTAATGTTTTGTGACAGACTTTATAATTTAAACTACGTTCTTATTATGGGAGGTATTTGTTGGAGCTCGAGACATATATATCAATTACCAATTAGTTGCAGAATTTAACTCAACTAATCAATCTGTGCTAAATGTACCACTTCCAAAGTTGCAACAGAGGGTCTAAATCTGTAACCTTGACCTTTAATAAGGTTACGTTTTGTGTAAATTTTCAAAATTCAAACAATTTGTATGGTTCTTATAGCTATGATATATAAACCAGTTATTTTTTGGACTGATAAATACACATTTATTAAGTGCACCTTGATATGTCTAAGGGGCAAGAGAATGGCTTACTCTTATGGATTGCTCAAGCCTGTTGATACACAGGAAGCATTTAAAGAGTCTTGTAATATATACCACTAACAGAGACAAGATTGTAGAAGAATTTGAAAGGAGTGGAAGAAATGTATTAGAATTCCTACTTCCATGGACAAAAATAGTTACACACGTGCACTGTATAGCCAAATATATTCTCACCCACACACATCAATTGCAATGAGCTGGTAATTCCTATCATACCTGTACAGTATACCAGCTGTCAGTTAACAACTGAGGTAAATACATAAAACACATATAACACTAAAACCTACTATACCTATCGTGTTATATAATGCAAAACTTTTTATAATGTAAAAAACTGCAGAATTTCTAAATCTTAATTACAACAACTGACATGATTGAGAGAATGCTATAACAATATAAGCAGTGACTTATAGATGAAATTAAGTATCAAAGATAAGAAACATAAAAAAAAATCTACCATACATATATATATAAACTGATTTAGAGTACAGCAAAATAAAGTTCATTATACTGAAAGATATCAGATAGTCAAAAGTTTCGCTGAGATTTACATGAGGCAGTGATTTTGTTAAGGCGTATTGGGACCTAATAATGGAGGAACGTTCCCCTGTAGTTTTCCCCCCCCAAATCAATGCAAAAATCACTATATTTTCCCAAAATCATGCTTTTGGTGGATCATGTGTCCAAAACCAACAGGGACACCCTCCACATGTAGGAAAGGGTAGAAAAATGGTGTGTAATTTGCCGAGACGCTATCGAAGCACATCAGCTAAATTGAGACTTGGTTGCTTCCCTTTACAGATCAAGACTGGTCGGTTTTACAATATACCATTGGAAGAGAGGAATCTTGATTGATTGATTGATTGATTGACATCCCTGTTACAAATATTTAAAGTACAGGTTATATATATATACATATGTATAGCAGGGATCTACATTCCTCTTATTCGACACTAGCAGATTTCAACACCTACGTATATACCTACATGTAACTGGTCATTGGCCCTTGTAGAAAATAATGTTACCACATTATCATTTGATAAATAGGTTATAATTATAGAATAACAATTAAAAAAACTTCATTCACCATAGTTTTGTATATGTCCACTGTAAGACTATAGCTAGTGAATACTCTACTATTGTATTAGTCTTGCGGACTACCCAGCAAATTTTGTAGGTGTCTAAACATGCAAACATGTACATGTACAATACTGATGTTTATATTTCACTCGGCACACTGAAGTAGATGCTTGATATACTAAACAGCTTAAGCAACAAATATGTCTTTATTTGTGCACAGATGTAGTACATACCCTCGACAGAAACAATGATAGCATTAGAAAGGAATGCACAGTAAGGAGTGATGTAATTGGTTTATGTCTGGCCACGGTAAAGTTTAACCTCCACGAGAGGAACAGGCGGACACGTCATAGTACAATAATGCCAATTCTGTCATCAAAGTATCGCACAGAAACAGGAGCAGCAGCAATGTTAAGTGGATTATCTTAACAAGTAGTTGAATGAAGATTTAGTTTTCATACATACATTTTATAGGTATACTTGACGCCAACTATAAGCACACAGGATATTATGAAGAAGCAAATGATGCAAACTTTTTATTAGTTTTTAAAATTTCATAATTACTGCCCCATTTCAGTTTGTGCCATCTTTTTATACGCCCGTCGAAGACGGGGACGTATTATGTTATCACGTGAGCGGGCGGGCGGGCGG
>NW_018480059.1:174101-225257 GCF_002113885.1 Mizuhopecten yessoensis | reverse complement strand
AAACTTCACAACAAGGTTAATTACCATGAAACCTCGGACAAGTTCGATAACCGCCATTATCCGACCGTAATTATTGGAGTTATTCCCCTTGGTTTCATTAATGCGATGCATGTGTTCCATGATGTTGAATTGCACTCATTGATCTACCAGTTATGTTGAATGATTTCTCTTTCAATATCAATTACTCACAAATACTTCATATATTTCAATCATACAAACAACTGCTCATTCAATGTGTGACGGGCGTATTATATACCGCTCGCGGTAACCTTGTTTATTATATCCTATTAATTTGTAAAAGCAAACTTTCAAAATATTGCTCAAAATTTGTATACAATCTATCAATTCATATCTCACAGGTTCCTTCTCTCTAAAATACCAGTATCAATTCATTCAAATGAGCAAAATGGATTGATAGATATTCGATACAAAACAACATACACCCAAATATGGCCAGGCCCCACGGGACCTGATGGACTTAATTTAAAACTACAACAAAGTTCAGGTCAATGTGAAGTAAAACCCAGTTTGCTCCTCCATTCTAATATATTATTTACTTTTTTAAATTTTACCTCAAAAGAAATCAAAGGCAATCACTGTACTTTTGTTGTATGTAAATAATATAACATGCATGCAAGCAATTTTTGTGCAGTTTGTGCAAAATTACTGTAGCTTGTGCATAGCAGTAATTAACACAACACCAAAAATATCTCTAACCAGTTTGTAGCAACAAATTGAAACATGCTGACATCATGTTTATTTTTTACAGTTACTACGGTTTGCACATAGAGCTTCATAATGTGACATGTTTATATTTCTCTGATGGACATCAGATGAAGGCTACACTACGTGCAGTTGGGCCACTCTTTGGGCTAAAGTGTTACTTCCTGTCTCGAGCTCTACATAACAACTTTACATAAGCTGGTACCCCATGGCATTTTGTTTTTGTCCTCTTGACAAGTCTGTTTCTGTGCGTCTGTTAAATATTTTGCCAAGTGGTTTTTTTGGGCCCTATTTAATATTGTATATCTGAAAACTTTCTACTATGCAAAAATGTGCCAAATTTCACTTAAAATAAAACGAAAAATCGGCCAATTTTCCAGTTTTTGTACATGCAGGCACATGCTGCTTTATCATTTAGTTTAAATAGCTTCTACACATCTAGTATAACAGTTAAAGCATTTTCTTTATTATTTTTTATTACAAACCATGTCTGAAACTACAGAATGTTCTATTTTGAACTGAAGTTACAAGTGTTGTTGAAAAAAACATGTGCTACATTATAGGTATAACAACAGAGGTATAAAATATGTGATATATATATAGGTCTCTGATAACAATAAGGAATTCCTATCTAAAGATTTAAAAAAACAAACCACAACATTTGGAATAGATGATGTAGTAAAAGATATATTATAGTGGTATAACAGTTGTATAGAGTCGATCAACATACCAGCAGGGCTTTGACCCGATAAAGACGGTTAACAATAACAGACAAGATAGCTTACCTGGCCTTCTGGCTAACTGTACTACCTAAATGCCTTAACACAATGGCTACTTAATCAGTGTGAGCAATATATGATATGATGATTTCTGGAGTACTTTTCATAACTCTCAGGTCAAGCGATCGCAACACTTTATCAATTAAAACACATTTTAGGCTAAATTTAATATAATTGCTATTTAGACAATGTGACTGTCTTCTAGTTTAAAACATTCACATGTCCACTTGAATAAATCCGGTACTATTGTAATTGAGTGGGCATGGTTTTGGTAATAGTTAACATCTGGTGTCTGTTAAGTTGTCAACGCTGTTGACACAATCAGATAAACATGTGGATCTGCAAAGCAAGAGTGAAAAAGTTAACCATGTACATGTATTGGCATGCCTGGAAGTTTATTTAGGCTAGCATGCAGGCCCAGTCGGAGTTCACATTTATTGTTCAACTTCATGATCTTAACCAAGATGTTTTTTGCATTTAAAAGTGTATTACAGTACCACTGTGAAAGTAAGAAAAAAGTAATATGAATTGTTTTCCATATGAAAAACCATTGGCTATTGAAATGATTAATCTACATCTAGTTTCACAAATGATGTCATTATCTGACTAAAGACTTAAGTCATTAACAATTTCAATAAAAATCATGAACAAGGAAGAGTGAAAGCATCTGTGAAGTCTCAATCAATGACTGTATCTGTCATTAAAAGTCAGACCAGGAATAAGGAAAAGCAGGCTTTAAGGGTCCTATATATATGCACATCCAACATTAAAACAGCTTGTAATGTTTGAGAAAATTCAATATAGATTAATAGGGACGGGTCTATTAAAATACAAATGTAGTTGTTGAAAAGTAGAAAATGACCATTAGTTTGGTTTACAATTTCCCATCACTGCCATACACATTAAACTACAAAGTATTCATCTTTCTTTCGATCTCTAAATAATAAAATTAATCAATAAGGTCTCACTTTGAATTTAATTTGATTAAAAGATACATGTACAAAGCCAAACTTCAATTCCTCACTAACAACTTCATGAACAAGATGTTTTTATAGTAAAAGAATCATGAGAGAAAACATTTTTGGGGTAAAACATCTGAGCAGATGTTGCCATTGATGATCATTGATCGGAGATGTAACATGCTGTACATATTTGTTTATTGTAATATGCTCAAACTCCAAAACTCAACACTTGTATTGTATTTAAGTCAATACATCCATTGAATTAACAAAACCTTATTTTTGCTGATCAACAATGAAGATTCATTGTACTGTACTTTGAATTCTTAACCCCCCAGTTGTTTCCTTGCATGTGTACAGGAAAAGATATCATGTATCATTCTCTTTACTCTTTAGCGATTTTCCTGGATTGTCAAGCATAAAAGGTAAATTCATCCCTCGTATGAACTTAAGAACTTTTAGTAATGCTTTGAACATTTTTTATTAAACTATTAGTAATAGGACATTTTTCCATTGGTAGGTAAATGGCCTACATTTGTATAAGAAACAACTGTGTGGCTGAGTATCACTGTTTTACTATCATTTGCTGTTCCTGTTTGAAAGGATGTGCACACTGGGGAAACAGGATTTTGTTTACGCAAACTTAAGGCGATGCCTATTTAAGCAAAGGAAGTGATGACAAACCTATTTACATTCATTTCCAACAATTGGACAGCACAGGTTAATTGAGACCAAACAAGTCATCATTGTATATGAAGTTACAACAATGCTGTTGAGCCGATTCCAGCGAGTTGTACCACGAGTTGTCCCCTGTACCACGAGTTGTCCCCTGTACCACTTGGAATCGTGTGTCCTGTCCTCCTTTGATGTGACTGAGATAGTGTTAACACTGTTTATGCCATTTCAAGGTCTGTATTTCAAGACACGGTGCAAGAATTGATACCCGTATAAGTACTCTAAAATGTTGGTATTTTCACAGTTAAAGTAATCAATGGTGCAGCCTTTAACATGACAAACATCTGACATCATTTGAAAACCGTCTATTTCAAATTGCTAGTGATCAATATCAAAAGTAATTTTTTAAACTCCAGCATCATGATATATTTAATGACTGTCTGATATACACATTTTTATCTTTATAGTTTTAATGACAAGTCAGTGGATACTAATGACGAAGCCACCTTATGATCAAAGGATCTGGATGGAGAGGGAAACACCAGAGCAGTAGGACTACACTCCCTTGTACAACAGCTAGAGGCACACACAGCTGCTCCTGATCAGCTTAGGT
Source organism: Mizuhopecten yessoensis (assembly GCF_002113885.1). Lineage (NCBI taxonomy): Eukaryota > Metazoa > Mollusca > Bivalvia > Pectinida > Pectinidae > Mizuhopecten > Mizuhopecten yessoensis. The sequence goes on along the minus strand of NW_018480059.1, from coordinate 221,508 downwards.
TTGCACATGACAGGAGATCAATATATGTAAACGCTCAGTTTTAAGATGACTGCAGGAAGCCACTTGTTCATGGTCAAAAACATGTGAAAAAATCTAGCTTCAATGTTACTTCTTTCAGCTCCAACCAATCACAGGAAAATAATATCACTAACTATGCAGTTGTTCAACTGATTGACATATCTAAAGTATGTACTTTAAGTAGAGGATATGATCAGCACAAGCAACAACAACTATAAATCATAATTTTCTCACTAAGAATTACATGGTCCAATGGTTTTGTTCCTTGGATATAGATCTGTATAAGGGGGCCAGCAAGAAGTGATGCAGATAAAGCAATGTCATAAATATGATGATGTTTCATTACTTATTTATGATAAAAATGAACAGCTTTTTTAAAACATATACTGATCCCTTAAACACATTTTAATCACTATAATGCTAGCTAAACAACCAACCTTTTGGAAGCAAATCAAGTTATCAACTTGAAAACCACACATTCCAATAGCATTAGTCTTTAATAGTAAACAAAACTGTAGATGACCTAGAAAACACAGCATTACAGGGTAACATATTGTGGCATACAAGTGAGTTACACCTGACAGGTAAGGTAATTCAGGTGTGGGAAAACACTCCAGTTTAACTCAATTTCGTGTTACAGTGGCAGCAGCAACAGACCTGACCACACTATTCCGTCTTTGTGTATTGCAGAGTTATCTTCTCTTGGGAGCAGGTATTGATTGTTACGTCATTGGTTTGTGCGAGAAAATTACGTCGTTTTCTCAAAAATTGATGACGTTACTCTCATAAATAAGTGACGTAACAATCAATACCTGCTCTCAAGAGAAGATAACTCTGCAATACGCAAAGACGGAATAGTGACTATTGTGATTTATATTACAAATTTATTGTACTTTACCTCTGGTACATTGTACATTAACCTTCAGATATTTTATACAAATTGTCTTTCATTGTGATTCTATTTCAGAGGAAACTTGGGTGCTTCAAGGGCAAAGTGATACATTATACAGTGAACTAGTGTTATTGAGAATATGTTTGAGAAAAAAAAGTTTGAAATATTAAATGTTGACAATACTTTTTGCAAATGTAGAATTGGTACATTGTAAAGATTAAATTTGCAATGTATATATATAGTACTAGTATGTACCATGAACTCTCCTGAAAAAGAACCCATACAAGACATTATTTAATAAGTTGAGGCTCTGATCTCAATCCTTGATAATGTTAAATTCAAAATATGTACTCCGTGGGAAATTCACTCCAGGGCTGTGATGCATGAGCAGTTAAGGAGAGATGATACAACTTTATAGTGTAAGTTGACCCCCCATTTTCAACACACATTACTGAGCACAAATTACTTTGCTGAGTAAAGCACAGTCAAAGTGTGTCTCAGATGGATCTGTTCTGTATGCTTGGCAAACATTCAACACTTTGCATTGTCATGTGAATGCTAATACTGAGTCACTGTCAGTACCATTATTTTAATCATTAATTCATATAAATCTGTACATATGATCATCTTTAATATCCAACTTACAAGGAAATGAGAGTGGCATGTGTCTTCAAAGATATTCAGTTATCTTAATCATTCACGACGAAATAAAATTGTAATACTCCTTCTTACACGGTTCATAATCTTGAAGAAGAAAAAAGGGAGAAAAATACTGATACTTTATTTGAAAATGCTACTTTTCATTTGTAAGTAGGGAGAAGAGAGGAAAAACAAACAAAATTTTATCACAGCCTGTTTTCCCAGATATTTATCTCCGTACTGTTTAATATATATGCCAGAGTGGACAGGACACTTGGTCAAACTTTGTACAGAGACCTAGGCTAAGTAAGCTGGTGAGTTATTTGGCGTCAATATACTGCCTACAGGTATTATACAGAGAAAGGTGATGTACAAGTAAATGGTACATAAAACTCCCCTTTAGTATCTGATGTGTGGCCACCCTTTCTATAAATACACATCAGTGGGTGTAACTTCTTGCTAACTCCTACAATCAGCCATCCTTTCCATACAGTGCAACTTATGTAACAGTGGTGTAAGATTCCACTTTCCCTATGCAAGTAGATTTTATTTCATGGCTACCAATTTTTCCAATATTACAGTAACTTTTTGAAAATACATTACTAAGATGTGGTATCTTTAATTAATATGACACCCTCTTCTTGACCCCCAACCAAACCTACTCATTAACAAATAAAGATATCCTGAAATAAAATATAATATTTCAAGGTATAGTAACATTATCATACTTTATTCAATGTAATTAATGCAAAACATTTAATAAACTCAGATCCTGTGGTTATGTGTTATATTGGAATGTAAACAATCTTAGAGACCTAGCCTTATAGAATATTGTTAATGAACCATTACAACTTTGAGCTTTTACATATCATCAATTTGTATATTACTTGTTCGGTAGTCGTTTATTCCCCCTCTGGCGACATCGTTTAATGACCGAAATACGAGGCCAACAGTACATGTGTGTCGACCCATTATTTAGGCGATGGGACAAGATGATAACCTGTTGTTGCATTGGAATGCGACTTAAAATAATACCTCTTTCGACATCATTGTATACAAAACCTTTCACAATGTTATTACTCGAAACATGAAAACTAAATTGACTTCAATTTGGTACAAAATGGCATGCTACTGTTGGGTTTATCCATCAACCGTCAGTATAGTTTTATAGTTTCATCGTAAACTCGGCCAGGTAGCCGTGTAAGCTTACCTTGTCCAAACATTTCAGTTCCTCCACTGGAAACACCGTTTTCATGCACTTTGCACACTGTTTGCTCATGGTTGCGTTCTTGTTAATTTCCAATAAACGAATCAAATTATAAACGAAACTGCTCTAATCAATGTGTACGAATCCACTTGTATTTGTATTCTCACCGAAATACACTACGCCCGTTCGAAGGTTGGCTTACGGAAGTGGAGGGTTCGCTATGTGCCGTGTGCAAAAATATTGCTGTATCATTTGTAACGAATGATTTGATTGGGTCATTCATAGACATTCATCTCGAACATATTTACTTTGTAGACTCGAATTTGTTAATTGGATTACATTTCTGAACACATACATATAACAATTAATGTGTAATATACTAACCATAACGTATATCACAATATGTCTATTCTGATATGAATATAACCATCAAATAATTATTTAGATAACATGGCTTTTGAGACATCCCACTTATTAGCAATCAGGGGAGTGTATATTGAGTAAATATTTTCGAAGCATCCTCCTCATATAATTTCATTGCAACCAGTTACAGAATGACTTAATACAAACGTTAAACATACACCATGGTGTGTAATTTATTACACAGAAGCTTCTCTCGCAACGTGAGAAACATAATGAGAAAAACTTGGCGCCTTTTCAATCTGTGTAACGAGAAACCGCCCTTCAGGTGGGCTTGCCTTAAAAGGTAATGTTGTGATTCGCGGATTACACCTGTTGCTTGCGAAGTGTGGTACAATAAACATGAATTGATTCATATTTTGGAGTTATCATTGTTATCAATGAAGGTAAAAATGATGATATTAACAAGTTTCCAAAATACATTTCCACAGAAGTAATACTATATATCGTAATATTTTATTTGAATCAATTAAGTGAACTATTTAAATTAGTAACTTCAGAAGAGTTATATTGGCATTATATACTATAAATAATTTGGAAAATTAATTTTCCCGACGACTTTCGTACAGTAGGTCTATTTCTTTAAAACAAACACGTTATGAAGCTTAATAGCTAACGAAATGAACGAAATGCAAATGATAATAAATTATAATAATTTATAAAAAACCTCAATGTTTACAAACGTGTTCTAATGATATTATTTGTCACACGGGCACCTGCATAGTGCAAATACATATTATCATAAAATAAGAAGAAAAAATCGGAAGAACCTATTTGGCGTATAGATGTTCCTAACGGGTAATGATTGGTCATCATCAATGAGCTGATTATGAATTTCATAGAGTCTATATATATATGCCTAAGACGATATATAATTTTCAACTAGTTAGAAAACCAGGAGGTATATTCACTTGCGCGTGTGCCATCAAGGTCCGTTCGAAACCAATTACGACTGTGTTCAGTACTGCATTCGATACTAATATCACCGTGCGTATATTTATTTTTCGTGCGTGTTTTTTAAAACGTGTAAATAAACAAGGTTATTCTTACATTTTTTCTTATAAATTTATAAAACTCATTATCAATTTCAAAATGAATACAACTTAAGTTAATTTAAGACATCTAAATTGATTACATGTTACTAAAACATTAATGGTCCATCGGGTGCTAATGATGATTTCAGACGAAGAACCTGTTATTTATCAGATTTATAAAGACATAATTTAATGGGCTATGGGTAATTTAACAAGTCCATATGTACTAGATACCCTTATCAAAACATTCTCGGATTCTCACGAAATAATAAGAGAGGACTCATTTATGTGATGCCCTGAAAATCTTCAATACACACGAAATACATTTTGTTTCAATAACAATGATTAAATATAAGTGAATATTTTTTGTGTGCCTTTTCTTGTGACTTCAGAATGTTTTTAGACGAATGTTTTGTTAGAGGATTTTTAAAGATAGAAGTATATAAGGTACATTTGTCTCTGATCAATGTCATTACTTCGAAAATGATGAACCCGGGGGTCCAAATTTTGGATAACCTATGGTTCGAAAAGTAAGGAATGCTAAAGGGCATGACTTTAATGATTGAACATTGAGGAAGCTTCCTATTGCATTTGATTCCCTTAACAAACAGATTAAAAGCAACGTCCATAATCTTACTTACCTAATTTATTAAATTGTCTTACCCTTTGATAGGTACTATTTGCCAATCTTCAAAAACATTGAATTCATAATGGCCTGCATTGTCGTAACCCGTGTTTGATTGTAATAAAGAGAAACTTTCCAATCACCAGCAAGTTTAGACGTTAAATGTACCCCGACCGATCCTAGTTTTTACATTCGACCCTAACAATTTGGATTAGAACGAGCCAAAAATCGTTAGCGTTTAATGACACCTTTCTATTTCATAAGGAGGAATCAAAACTGAATTTAAATTCCATATTATTGAAAAGAATATAATGAAATAAATACAATTGGTCTGAATTACACTATTTGGTGATTTTTGTAATTTCTTTAATTAGCCCCCAACACGAAAAAAATTAATTAATTAACCCCTGCCGACCTATTCTCAATCTGATTAGAATAAAAAATCTCATCATACTATCGTTCTACTATCATACGATAGTAGAAAGGAGCTGTATTTTAATCAGATTGACCTATTCTATTTTTTAAGCAGGTTACCTGAAAAATACATTTTCGGCCTTACATTACCAGTGAAGGTACGGAATGAGACTACCATGGGCTACAGACGATGAATGTCCTTGTTCCAAAGCATACTTTTTCGATACTGAAATAATTTGTTAATTGTTGAGTAAACTAAATTAACAACACTTATCCGATGCAAAGCTTTTTCTCTTACGGTGCTTTTAGTCACTGAAGAGTTATTCCCCCTAGTGAAACGTCTATAACAACCACATCAGTTAAGAGTGGCATTACGATTTCTGACAGAAATACTTATTAAACCAAAATAGTTTCGAGAGATGCATAAGGGTTTAAAGAGATGCAAGTTAGGCGAGGATAAGGGCAAGTTTAATGGTCGTCATCATGATCTAAATCGGGAATATTATTTTGCCTTCTTTGACAATGAATGTAAACTGTATAGTGTGCCCTGTGGTTTCGCAAACACTACCCCGGATCTAACTTTGAGAACACGACATTATTTGGGATTTGCCGTAGAAGTTGTGTAACTTCCCGGAACAGCTTGTTTTATTCTTTTACAAGCCGGGTCCCGCGTAATTTTTTCAACTTGAAGATCAAATCACGTTTTCGTTGACACATACATTAACATTGTTTTTTTAAGCACCAAAAAGTTACCCCCAACCCAAGAATCTGGCGAAGTTATTTGGAATGTTATAGTTCCAACAACCCCACTGTGGTCGAACGGCACTGTATACGTTCCGGAAATAGCGATCACCGAAGCGAGAGTTAAATAAATCACGTTGTTGGATACTTTTAATTACCACCCATGTTGTATAAGCACGGACTTCCGTGGTATAAGTAGTCAAAACGGATACAGCAGTTATTTTTGAACCCGATAAAATGTCATATATAGGCCTATGATCTGAAAGGCCGAAATCGGCACATTCGACATGGTGTTTCAAGGCGATACTTATACTATCTAATCAAGTATACCGGAAGCATTTCTGCTTGCTACGGTACTGGAAAGAGATGAATGAAGACCATGCACACTTATTTAAATATATTTAACCCATACATTTTGAATGCGGTGTTTGTAACAAGGTGATCAGCTCGGCTTACGGCTTACGTGTGCAAATCCACCTATGTGTGACTGCTTATTAGACTGTTTTCTCAACGTCAATGGGTCATCCTTATTCCAATTAACTTGACCCCACTGTCCATTAATGTACACAAATTATAATACCTGTTGCAATCTGAAGCTTGAAAATTGTCTTCACAACTTGGACGTAAGCATTATTTAACTCAGTCGTACAGCGCGCGCTGATCTGTGACGGCCCTGATTATGTTTACGCAATCAGTGTCAGCCACAATACACACGTGAGGATACAGGTTAATGGCTCCTTTTGCTACCGACAGCGCGAGCCCTAATAGTGAAGTGATTCTCAATATTACAATTATTGTAATATTGATAATCACTTATAGCGCTGGCATCCGAGTCGATCTAATTTCTACAATAATAATTTTGATCGAATTCCGAAACGATGATGAATAAAGAGTGTATGTGGAGACAATCGAAGCAAATTCCTGTTAAGTTCATGTCTGAAGTTTGAACAACCGTGGCTCTTAATCGACGACTACTGTATGGTTACTTGCTAACCTTGTTATGATAAAATTGACTGTATGATTACTAGTGATTATACTGTCGATTACTTGCGATTTAGTTGTATGATTATTACATGACAGTAAGTCGCTTTCGATGGTTATCACAGAGGTTTAGCAACGTTAGGGTACATGTGAGTTACGTACAACTTATTCTTGTGATTACATAAATGACTGTCTGCGTGTACGTGTAGCATGAATAGCTGACTTTTCAAACTTTCTATCGTAATACGAACAGGCAAAGCCTAAAAAGAGCGTTGCTTTTGTTGATCTGATATTTACCGATTCAGAATTAGATAATATTGCTTTCAGAATGTGATAAGAACACTAGCTCAAAGAGATTTTAAGACCGACATAACAATTAGGGGAGACCGGGGCAAGTTCGGCCCATTTTTATTTAAGTCCGTTCTGGGAAATATGGCAGCACGTCCGTTTTTTTGAAGAATTATTTTATTCTTGTCGGAAGATCGTTTGGCCGAACGAGCCCCGGCATTGGGTAAGTTCGGACAGGCAAGCATAATTATGTCAACCTAAAGCATGCAAAGTCAGATTTCTCGCTAATTAATGTATATCATTTGAAGCTGTCATTGTGTTACATGTTTGACCGTCAAAAACGTAGCAATTCCGTTTACAGAAAGTTCGCATAATTAGAGACATGATGATTTTCTTTCTGACCTCTCAGTAGTAACTTTTCCTGTCATGTAATTTGTCATTATAGTTTTCCTCGCCATTTTTAAGTGATTAACTTTTTTCACACATGTATATTAGATGTGAAACAAGAGAAAGAGAAATGCAACGTCCAGACCTGGGTTTGAATCCAGAACCCTCCAAACTCTAGACTAACGCTCTAAACAATTGCGCTACCTGGTCGTCAACGATCGACCCAGTCCAGTTCCGCTACATTCCTCCCTCCTTCAACAAAGTCTTCGACCCCGACATTATACCAATGTAATACTGCGAATACCGGAGTTTTTATTAACTACAAAATGGTTTCGTCCTGATCTGATTATAGCTTAAGCCCTTGTATAGTATAAATATTGACAAAGCTTGATCAAATCCGGTCATATGTTAACCACGCAGAAACCGTTGACCAATCACACCAAAATATGCAAATTCTGCTCCAAACTTTCGAACTTCGTATGATATACATATATGTAGGTAAAAGTTCCATCTATCACTGATGAATCTCATTGTGACATATTTCATCGAGTTATTGTGCAGAACCGTCAACCTATCAGAACGCGGTTTGCCAATTAATTATGCCCAGTTTTTGCTCAACTTCGAACTTAGTTTGAGCCGTTGTATATTGTACATGCTTGGCAAGTTGCATAAAAAATCAAAATGATATCTAAGCGAAGTTATGTTGAGGAAATGGAAGTGTGGTTGGAGGGACAAATGCTTCCAGTACAATTATATGCCCTATCAAAACATGACGGCATTGACGCACTCCAGGGTATATAAATGCACCGATTTAATTGAGAGATAAATACATTCATATAACTCTTGCAGTAAAATCACTTAGATTCCTCACTTTTATATTGACCATTCAAATATGTGACCAAAACCCTGAATCAACGCTTGTTGCATAAAGATTTGAATCTCTAAAGTAAATGTTATCTTGTCAATTAATTGTACAATATTTTAACTATTAAATCAAAGTTTGATGTAATATGAAATCAGACCAGATAACATAAATATTGCATGACATTTTTATTCAAAAACATCAATAAAATGATTACTACATCACATGAAATTGAGTTCCGTTCTTGTTTGAACAAAATGCTTGATACAGCTGCCCAAACCTTACTTGATGATTTATACAATGTGCGATTTAGAAAATCAGTCATCTCTCCACACAAACTTTATAATACAACATTTGGATACGGTTATGTAGTTTAAAAGCCTGGACACGACACCATTACCAAGGGGATGGGTTTTTGCTCATCTCATAAAGCAGTAACTAAAAAAAGAAGAAGATATATATACTGGACCAAAATTTAAGATTACAATTTATCTTCTATAAACTCTGGTCAAAAGTTGATGGTGTAAATTGTAAATTTCTATGCATGACCAGGCTCTCAACAAGACCCAGCAAGCTGACCATGCTTTATTACCCTTCCAATGATATACTGACTTTTAAAGCCATGTTGTGTGTCTGGACACTCTTAATAAAAAGCATGGTCAGTTTACTTTTAATAGTTGCTTTATACAACAGATGTACATCATTATCACTGCTTACAAACAATAGCTATTTTGATATTCAAATATTTTTACACAGCATCAGATATATACTGCATGATTCAGGGCCACTACATAAAAAAGGAAGACACCCCCCAATTTCAGAGAACCAATAATTTTCAAAATAATGCCTAAGGTATCTTCACTACAATAAAATGCCATCACTCCAATTTGTGTGTGCAAAATTCAAGATTACCTTACCAGTTAAAATTAAGCTTGAAATTGTCAACTGTTGCTGAAACACCCAATGGGACTATATTAACATAACTGAAGATTACAAGTTTGTGACCCAAACAACATGGTGTTGGTATGAGTACGTCTTGAAAATATGTACAATACAGTCATTGGCTAGGAAATATTGTCAAAGTACTGCATCTTTTATCAAATGATAATGATAACTTTTCGCTAAAACTTGCCATATCAGATGAAGAATTTGCTGATTTGCCTTTTTCTGCTACTCCACCATAACAAAATGTCTCAATCACATTAAAAACTTTGTTAATTTAAGGAACATAACACGACCAAGTCATGCAAGCTAACCTTGTGGAATGCTGAACCATTTTGACACTACCAAGTTGATGTTATACATTACTTTCTCCTACATTAATTATCTAGATTAAAAGTAGAACCTTTAAACATTTTCTATGACATGATACAGATCTAAAAATGAAATAAAAAAGGAAATGAAAAGTTACTTATATACAGGTATACAATTATGGCACAAAACCTTAATACTTTCAATGCCTACAAAGGTCTTTGTCACAAGTTTTCTCCATACTTTCCGATGAAATTACTTCACTTTGTAGCAATAAGAAGTGTAAAGTTTAAAATGACCATATATTCATATCAATTAAGATTAGGATGGGGTTTTTTTTTGAAAAAAAAAAAACAAAACAAAAAACTTGATAAATATTCAAACCATTGCTTTCTTGGTAAATTTTTCAATCTTATCGAAGACATAAAAAGAAGTGAAGATTTTTTGAAGGTTTTATAAGAATTCTAAGAACAATATTTTCAAGGAAAAACAAATTGTACTTACCATCAAAAATGGATTTTTGTTTTTGCATGACAAATGAAATATATTTACAAGCACACTTGATAGCTATAGATAGAACCATAAAACATCAATAAACTGTTTAAACTGAACAATTTGCTCCAATGACACTTTTTTCCCCAAAAAATAATAATGATCCAAACTACGCATTACCTTTGAAAAGAGCAAAAAGTTCAATTGATGTGACACTTCCTGCACTGGATGTTAAGCTGGTCAAAAGATAATACCAATAAATTAGGCAAGGGCGTAAATACACAACCCTACAACCCACCCCGAGCTCAGAATTTACCAAAGACCACAAACATTACTGGAGTGCAAGAAGTGTCAATAAAGCTACAGCATCTAAACACTGCCACGCAGTCAAGAAATATTGATTGAATATGTAAAGACTACACACAATATCCATTACATGTTAGGCTGACATTGATCTATAAATGACACACGTCCCTTGCATGTGAATAACTCGACAATCAATGAATAGACAATTTAATGATAAAAAGGAGGAAAGTGATGTAGCATGAAATGTTACACAACAAATCCTAAAATGATGCAACCATCCCAAGAACTATAACCAAACCTGATGGGCATTCAATGCTCAGGATAGGCTGGCCATCCGGAACTTCTTCAGCACACAACATTATTTCTTTTCAAGCTTATCATTCATGTTTAAAATATCCATGATTCAGAATAAAAAAAAAGATTTAGTTTCAATTTCAGCTGAAGATACGGAGAGTATGACATACTGATGAAATTTCCTGTAGATAGTAGATACACCAACATTTTCACATTCAATTGTTTATTTCACCATATTAACACTTCTGAATTTCCTGTCCATTTTTCAGCTACATGAAATATGCAGCTTTGTCTAAATGCCCACCAGGCAAGGTTATACAAACTCTTCCTGTCCCCTCCCCTCCCACCCTACCCCCTAATCACTCAAAGTTTATGATTTTGCACTTTCTTCTTTACTCTCCTCTTCTTCATTATCATTATGTGTGTGCCAGGTGAGCCTCTCTTCGTAAAATGCAATAACAATCTGTGGACATTTAACATTGGCTTGTCTTGCCGGTACCAAGTCAGCTTCATCGCTGTCTTTCCTGTTAAACAAAAAATGTCATGTTACTTATTAGAAGTTAGTTTTAAATTGTGCAATGCCATGCCAACTAATATTTAAGGATATTTTAACAACAGGTTCACTAATGACCCCAAATTAAGATTTTTGCTTTTTAATAGATCTGACCCAGAAAATGACCCATCATCCCTTTTAATTTTTAGTTTTATCAGCCTACCTTGTATTTGAACTTGATTCCAAGTTTGAAATAGCTTTTCAAAGTAGCAGTAATAACGGATTACTGATAAACCCAAAAATGTATCACTTCCTTAGGAAGCTGTTTTTTGAGAATTGTTCTCATCATATATCTGATTTTTCTTTCCTATCAGGGTCCATGCATTGTGACTTCAGGTAAATAATGAACACAAAAAGCATGATTTTGGAAAAATAAAAAAGAATCAAATATGATTTCTGCATCTTGTAGTAACATGCCATTTTAATCTTGAAAATCCTCGTGTGTATTGGAATTGCAGTTTAAGAGGGCAAGGGATTTTCTTTTGATGAATTCATCACTGGCACAGGAAACTGGACTTGAGCACAGAATCTTTGTTTGAGCAAGAGATGGTTTCATGAATACGCACCCTTAAGTCTACACCAGAATTGTGGCAAAAAATTGAGATTGTGGCCTTTCCAGCCAAAAAGAATAAGGTCAAGTTTATTTCTAAGGTCTTCTTATCCAGGGTAAGTGGTTTGAGGTTCCTTTTATACATGATTCAGTTTTCCCCATCTTCATATCGATTGCTGTTGTTTCATAGACCATGCAAGATTATTCAGGTTGACACAACGAAGCAAGACTTGTGTGACTTAATGTAAAACCCAAATGTTCCCACCAGTGTCCCATGGCTATTGGCCTAGAAAACACAGACCTTGCTTATACGAAGTCTGTTTACATTTCAGTGACCTATTTAATTGACAATCAGCTTTAGCCAATAAAATGCGAAACATCTGGTTGATACTAATGATTTTTGATGTTAAATACATACCATTTCATTAAAAACATTAATTCTCCTGAACTGTCTGTAGCACCAATAATCCTTTCTGGTTGTAGTCCCCGGTCAAACCCTCTCGGTTTGTTGTCTTCTTCCTACAACAAAGTGTCCAGACAGCTTTAGTAAAGTCTTTGGGGGGGGGGGACCTAGTCTCATTTAAGTGACGAAGCACAAATGACATTGCTTCAAAACACATGTTGAAATACTTCCGGTTACAGTAAGCTCTGAAACTGGCAACTGTCAATGCAATTTGTCCAGGTTATAAGCATAAACTGACCTAATATTTTGTTAAGAGCACTTTGCAAGGAACTTCAAGTCTAGTTTACATTATTTAGTTTTTACTTTTCAAGAAGCCAACTGGTCCTTTATTTAAACTTTTTAGTTAAAAAGAAGATAAATTAAGAGCTGCAAGTCAATAATCATATCAGCTATAAGTCATTAATCAGTAACTTGACTGTAATTAATCTAATAAATGATCATCAGTACATAAGGCGGAGGGAGATGCCTTCAAGCCTTGTCTATTTGATCTGGCCCCTCAGCAACCAGGAAGGTCAGTCTCTTTTCTTGTATTTCATTTTTACCTCAATGGCCTAAGGATTGTAGCCTTAACCTAAGGTAGATGGATGACAAACAGAACAACACCACATTAGCCCAAAATCTGCTCCTGGAACATTCTCGAAATTTTTATATCAAACAACTGATAATAAAACAAACTGCATCCAAAAGCATATATACATATATGCAATTCAAAATCATTGATTATATTTTTAACTAATTTATCACTCTTACAAGAGAAGTTTTGGAGGCCTGAAGATTGTTCTTCAAACTTGTTGTCAATATATACATTAATTTATTTAGATATTTGTCATTTCCCCCCCATATGATTTTGAGTTATTGCTTGCGACAAAACTCAACAATCTTACTATTGTTTTTACTTCTGTAACTTTTTTCTTTTTCTTTGTTGTCCCATCTTCCATTCCATTAGATGTTTTTCGCTTCTTTTCTTGTTCCCTCTTTTTCCTTTTATCTTCATAAACTGCTATTAAGTCTGGACAATCAAGATTTTCTTCTGGTTCCCATGTGTTCTCAGAACTGTTTAAAGAAACAAAGATGTTAATTTTGACCACATCTACTCTACAAGTCAAAGTTTTATTACATGGAATTCCTCTTACCAATACCATAAAAATGTATGTTTAGTCCACCTTTTTAGAATATACAAGTCAAGAAAGTTAACAGGAACAGTACATTCTTGGGCAATAAGTCTCAGGTCCACCAAGTTAGATTGTCTCCCTTAGAGGGAAACCGAGCCTATTCTTTCAGAAATATCATGCCCGAAGTCTGTGTGTTGCATATATTCTGGTTATAAACAATTATAAAACTAAATANGGGGGGGTACAGGTATGTATTGTGGGGGGTACCAATTGTTGTTGTATTTAATATTTCTGAAATCTTTATATAGACTAGTTTCTCGCCTTTTGTAAGTAACATTTTNAGTTCCGCTACATTCCTCCCTCCTTCAACAAAGTCTTCGACCCCGACATTATACCAATGTAATACTGCGAATACCGGAGTTTTTATTAACTACAAAATGGTTTCGTCCTGATCTGATTATAGCTTAAGCCCTTGTATAGTATAAATATTGACAAAGCTTGATCAAATCCGGTCATATGTTAACCACGCAGAAACCGTTGACCAATCACACCAAAATATGCAAATTCTGCTCCAAACTTTCGAACTTCGTATGATATACATATATGTAGGTAAAAGTTCCATCTATCACTGATGAATCTCATTGTGACATATTTCATCGAGTTATTGTGCAGAACCGTCAACCTATCAGAACGCGGTTTGCCAATTAATTATGCCCAGTTTTTGCTCAACTTCGAACTTAGTTTGAGCCGTTGTATATTGTACATGCTTGGCAAGTTGCATAAAAAATCAAAATGATATCTAAGCGAAGTTATGTTGAGGAAATGGAAGTGTGGTTGGAGGGACAAATGCTTCCAGTACAATTATATGCCCTATCAAAACATGACGGCATTGACGCACTCCAGGGTATATAAATGCACCGATTTAATTGAGAGATAAATACATTCATATAACTCTTGCAGTAAAATCACTTAGATTCCTCACTTTTATATTGACCATTCAAATATGTGACCAAAACCCTGAATCAACGCTTGTTGCATAAAGATTTGAATCTCTAAAGTAAATGTTATCTTGTCAATTAATTGTACAATATTTTAACTATTAAATCAAAGTTTGATGTAATATGAAATCAGACCAGATAACATAAATATTGCATGACATTTTTATTCAAAAACATCAATAAAATGATTACTACATCACATGAAATTGAGTTCCGTTCTTGTTTGAACAAAATGCTTGATACAGCTGCCCAAACCTTACTTGATGATTTATACAATGTGCGATTTAGAAAATCAGTCATCTCTCCACACAAACTTTATAATACAACATTTGGATACGGTTATGTAGTTTAAAAGCCTGGACACGACACCATTACCAAGGGGATGGGTTTTTGCTCATCTCATAAAGCAGTAACTAAAAAAAGAAGAAGATATATATACTGGACCAAAATTTAAGATTACAATTTATCTTCTATAAACTCTGGTCAAAAGTTGATGGTGTAAATTGTAAATTTCTATGCATGACCAGGCTCTCAACAAGACCCAGCAAGCTGACCATGCTTTATTACCCTTCCAATGATATACTGACTTTTAAAGCCATGTTGTGTGTCTGGACACTCTTAATAAAAAGCATGGTCAGTTTACTTTTAATAGTTGCTTTATACAACAGATGTACATCATTATCACTGCTTACAAACAATAGCTATTTTGATATTCAAATATTTTTACACAGCATCAGATATATACTGCATGATTCAGGGCCACTACATAAAAAAGGAAGACACCCCCCAATTTCAGAGAACCAATAATTTTCAAAATAATGCCTAAGGTATCTTCACTACAATAAAATGCCATCACTCCAATTTGTGTGTGCAAAATTCAAGATTACCTTACCAGTTAAAATTAAGCTTGAAATTGTCAACTGTTGCTGAAACACCCAATGGGACTATATTAACATAACTGAAGATTACAAGTTTGTGACCCAAACAACATGGTGTTGGTATGAGTACGTCTTGAAAATATGTACAATACAGTCATTGGCTAGGAAATATTGTCAAAGTACTGCATCTTTTATCAAATGATAATGATAACTTTTCGCTAAAACTTGCCATATCAGATGAAGAATTTGCTGATTTGCCTTTTTCTGCTACTCCACCATAACAAAATGTCTCAATCACATTAAAAACTTTGTTAATTTAAGGAACATAACACGACCAAGTCATGCAAGCTAACCTTGTGGAATGCTGAACCATTTTGACACTACCAAGTTGATGTTATACATTACTTTCTCCTACATTAATTATCTAGATTAAAAGTAGAACCTTTAAACATTTTCTATGACATGATACAGATCTAAAAATGAAATAAAAAAGGAAATGAAAAGTTACTTATATACAGGTATACAATTATGGCACAAAACCTTAATACTTTCAATGCCTACAAAGGTCTTTGTCACAAGTTTTCTCCATACTTTCCGATGAAATTACTTCACTTTGTAGCAATAAGAAGTGTAAAGTTTAAAATGACCATATATTCATATCAATTAAGATTAGGATGGGGTTTTTTTTTGAAAAAAAAAAAACAAAACAAAAAACTTGATAAATATTCAAACCATTGCTTTCTTGGTAAATTTTTCAATCTTATCGAAGACATAAAAAGAAGTGAAGATTTTTTGAAGGTTTTATAAGAATTCTAAGAACAATATTTTCAAGGAAAAACAAATTGTACTTACCATCAAAAATGGATTTTTGTTTTTGCATGACAAATGAAATATATTTACAAGCACACTTGATAGCTATAGATAGAACCATAAAACATCAATAAACTGTTTAAACTGAACAATTTGCTCCAATGACACTTTTTTCCCCAAAAAATAATAATGATCCAAACTACGCATTACCTTTGAAAAGAGCAAAAAGTTCAATTGATGTGACACTTCCTGCACTGGATGTTAAGCTGGTCAAAAGATAATACCAATAAATTAGGCAAGGGCGTAAATACACAACCCTACAACCCACCCCGAGCTCAGAATTTACCAAAGACCACAAACATTACTGGAGTGCAAGAAGTGTCAATAAAGCTACAGCATCTAAACACTGCCACGCAGTCAAGAAATATTGATTGAATATGTAAAGACTACACACAATATCCATTACATGTTAGGCTGACATTGATCTATAAATGACACACGTCCCTTGCATGTGAATAACTCGACAATCAATGAATAGACAATTTAATGATAAAAAGGAGGAAAGTGATGTAGCATGAAATGTTACACAACAAATCCTAAAATGATGCAACCATCCCAAGAACTATAACCAAACCTGATGGGCATTCAATGCTCAGGATAGGCTGGCCATCCGGAACTTCTTCAGCACACAACATTATTTCTTTTCAAGCTTATCATTCATGTTTAAAATATCCATGATTCAGAATAAAAAAAAAGATTTAGTTTCAATTTCAGCTGAAGATACGGAGAGTATGACATACTGATGAAATTTCCTGTAGATAGTAGATACACCAACATTTTCACATTCAATTGTTTATTTCACCATATTAACACTTCTGAATTTCCTGTCCATTTTTCAGCTACATGAAATATGCAGCTTTGTCTAAATGCCCACCAGGCAAGGTTATACAAACTCTTCCTGTCCCCTCCCCTCCCACCCTACCCCCTAATCACTCAAAGTTTATGATTTTGCACTTTCTTCTTTACTCTCCTCTTCTTCATTATCATTATGTGTGTGCCAGGTGAGCCTCTCTTCGTAAAATGCAATAACAATCTGTGGACATTTAACATTGGCTTGTCTTGCCGGTACCAAGTCAGCTTCATCGCTGTCTTTCCTGTTAAACAAAAAATGTCATGTTACTTATTAGAAGTTAGTTTTAAATTGTGCAATGCCATGCCAACTAATATTTAAGGATATTTTAACAACAGGTTCACTAATGACCCCAAATTAAGATTTTTGCTTTTTAATAGATCTGACCCAGAAAATGACCCATCATCCCTTTTAATTTTTAGTTTTATCAGCCTACCTTGTATTTGAACTTGATTCCAAGTTTGAAATAGCTTTTCAAAGTAGCAGTAATAACGGATTACTGATAAACCCAAAAATGTATCACTTCCTTAGGAAGCTGTTTTTTGAGAATTGTTCTCATCATATATCTGATTTTTCTTTCCTATCAGGGTCCATGCATTGTGACTTCAGGTAAATAATGAACACAAAAAGCATGATTTTGGAAAAATAAAAAAGAATCAAATATGATTTCTGCATCTTGTAGTAACATGCCATTTTAATCTTGAAAATCCTCGTGTGTATTGGAATTGCAGTTTAAGAGGGCAAGGGATTTTCTTTTGATGAATTCATCACTGGCACAGGAAACTGGACTTGAGCACAGAATCTTTGTTTGAGCAAGAGATGGTTTCATGAATACGCACCCTTAAGTCTACACCAGAATTGTGGCAAAAAATTGAGATTGTGGCCTTTCCAGCCAAAAAGAATAAGGTCAAGTTTATTTCTAAGGTCTTCTTATCCAGGGTAAGTGGTTTGAGGTTCCTTTTATACATGATTCAGTTTTCCCCATCTTCATATCGATTGCTGTTGTTTCATAGACCATGCAAGATTATTCAGGTTGACACAACGAAGCAAGACTTGTGTGACTTAATGTAAAACCCAAATGTTCCCACCAGTGTCCCATGGCTATTGGCCTAGAAAACACAGACCTTGCTTATACGAAGTCTGTTTACATTTCAGTGACCTATTTAATTGACAATCAGCTTTAGCCAATAAAATGCGAAACATCTGGTTGATACTAATGATTTTTGATGTTAAATACATACCATTTCATTAAAAACATTAATTCTCCTGAACTGTCTGTAGCACCAATAATCCTTTCTGGTTGTAGTCCCCGGTCAAACCCTCTCGGTTTGTTGTCTTCTTCCTACAACAAAGTGTCCAGACAGCTTTAGTAAAGTCTTTGGGGGGGGGGGACCTAGTCTCATTTAAGTGACGAAGCACAAATGACATTGCTTCAAAACACATGTTGAAATACTTCCGGTTACAGTAAGCTCTGAAACTGGCAACTGTCAATGCAATTTGTCCAGGTTATAAGCATAAACTGACCTAATATTTTGTTAAGAGCACTTTGCAAGGAACTTCAAGTCTAGTTTACATTATTTAGTTTTTACTTTTCAAGAAGCCAACTGGTCCTTTATTTAAACTTTTTAGTTAAAAAGAAGATAAATTAAGAGCTGCAAGTCAATAATCATATCAGCTATAAGTCATTAATCAGTAACTTGACTGTAATTAATCTAATAAATGATCATCAGTACATAAGGCGGAGGGAGATGCCTTCAAGCCTTGTCTATTTGATCTGGCCCCTCAGCAACCAGGAAGGTCAGTCTCTTTTCTTGTATTTCATTTTTACCTCAATGGCCTAAGGATTGTAGCCTTAACCTAAGGTAGATGGATGACAAACAGAACAACACCACATTAGCCCAAAATCTGCTCCTGGAACATTCTCGAAATTTTTATATCAAACAACTGATAATAAAACAAACTGCATCCAAAAGCATATATACATATATGCAATTCAAAATCATTGATTATATTTTTAACTAATTTATCACTCTTACAAGAGAAGTTTTGGAGGCCTGAAGATTGTTCTTCAAACTTGTTGTCAATATATACATTAATTTATTTAGATATTTGTCATTTCCCCCCCATATGATTTTGAGTTATTGCTTGCGACAAAACTCAACAATCTTACTATTGTTTTTACTTCTGTAACTTTTTTCTTTTTCTTTGTTGTCCCATCTTCCATTCCATTAGATGTTTTTCGCTTCTTTTCTTGTTCCCTCTTTTTCCTTTTATCTTCATAAACTGCTATTAAGTCTGGACAATCAAGATTTTCTTCTGGTTCCCATGTGTTCTCAGAACTGTTTAAAGAAACAAAGATGTTAATTTTGACCACATCTACTCTACAAGTCAAAGTTTTATTACATGGAATTCCTCTTACCAATACCATAAAAATGTATGTTTAGTCCACCTTTTTAGAATATACAAGTCAAGAAAGTTAACAGGAACAGTACATTCTTGGGCAATAAGTCTCAGGTCCACCAAGTTAGATTGTCTCCCTTAGAGGGAAACCGAGCCTATTCTTTCAGAAATATCATGCCCGAAGTCTGTGTGTTGCATATATTCTGGTTATAAACAATTATAAAACTAAATATACATCAAACAGTAGAAAACCTGGTATCATCACAGGAATCTATATCAGTTTATTACATTAAATGCCAAAACTATATTGTGTTAGAAAGTGAGCATCAATGACAAGTCCAGGACCATTCCTCTTGATAATTGTATGAACAAACAATATTTATACTGACAGTGTTCCCACTCATTTTTNGTACAGGTATGTATTGTGGGGGGTACCAATTGTTGTTGTATTTAATATTTCTGAAATCTTTATATAGACTAGTTTCTCGCCTTTTGTAAGTAACATTTTAAATAACAAAACTTTGTCAGGACCATGAGTCGATCATTCCTACCAAGTTTCAGTTCAATCTGCACAGCAGAATTTGACTTTAGTTTGAAATTGCTTTTTCAAAATGGCGGCTGTGGCGGCCATATTTGATTTCTGATCGACCCAAAAAATAACAACGCTTTGTCAGGACCATGAATCGATCATTCCTATTAAGTTTCAGTTCAATCTGCACAGCAGAATTTGACTATAGTTTGAAATCGCTTTTTCAAAATGGCTGCCATATTTGATTTCTTACAAAGTTACAGGAAAATTGTTCGTTGTCTCTA
This sequence comes from Mizuhopecten yessoensis, assembly GCF_002113885.1. NCBI lineage: Eukaryota > Metazoa > Mollusca > Bivalvia > Pectinida > Pectinidae > Mizuhopecten > Mizuhopecten yessoensis. The sequence goes on along the minus strand of NW_018480059.1, from coordinate 201,170 downwards.
GTTTATATTAACGTTTTCGATTCTAAAGTTGCTTCAGCATTTACCTGTACAGGTGGTAATAAAGGTAAGAAAAGGTGAAACTTTTAATTAATCGGATTTAAGCACCAGAAAGATCATTTTAAAATTATTTTTGACAGCAAATGTGATTGGAAAATGATGACAGAGATTATAAACTTCTTTATGACATAAGATGCTGTACATTTAAACGGAGATTCTCAGGTATTTCAACAAGAATTGCATGCGATTTGCTACAGGTTTCAGGTCGTCATTCAATATATTTACTGTCACAGTCAGCATATAGATATATCTTGGACACGGTCTAGTTTATGATTAAATCATCGATAAATAGTTTGAAGAAATCAATCGGCTCAAAACGTATCTATGTCAATGTTCAATTCGGCCTCACCTACAGACGACATGTGTGTCTCGGTCCGCCGATATTTTCATGTTTGCGCAGGGCACAAAGCCGTTAGTTGGAAAGTTACATATTATGTTACACCGAAGTATTTCCACATCAACCATGTCAAACCTTTATTATCATCGTAGGTGCACTGGAGAATAAATGTTTACCATCATATTCATCACTTCAATCTACACGTCCGCCATGTTTATGACGTTTTTTCACACTTTGGTTATTACTAGGGTACATTGCCGGGAATATCGAAAGTAATGACAAAACAACCAATCAGAAGCCTTCTACTATACGCTTTCGGGTTTGCTATAGCAACAGTCCGCTTTCACACTTCCTGTTTACTGATCAAAAACCTATAGCCACTATAGTCGTGTGCAGCACTGACGGCCTGACTTTTCGAAACCACTATTGTGGCGCGTAGCAGCCTAAGGGTTAACATGTCAGGTACATATTTAACCATAGGCTATCGCATGGTATGCCGTTATTATGTACACGCACATGCACTTGCATTTTATAGAGATCTTGATATTTTACAAACCGCTATTTTCACATAGTTATTGTAATTGCAGTGATACGTACAGGTGAGGTTGGTAAACAAAACACATCAGTCTACATGCTATGCGCCTCAAATACGACCTTCTTGATGTCGTCTGACCGTATGTCATTGTTTTCCTGTGAGTTAATTAATGCCTTTGTATCATTAGCTTTATTTCTGAAGTACGTGTGATTACACATTTCCAAGTTAAGTCTCAATATCGGGTGTTGACATATCATCATTACGCATGTGTACTATTGTTTACCCGGTGTTACTATAATTTACACTATGGTAATGGAATGCCGATACGTAATACGGAAATGACGACACAAAAAACATGAGTATTCCGAAGGGTGGGAAGTCCTTAAAGCTTTTATTAATAACATATTTATACATGTATGACAATGTGTAGATTCCAAATTGCCATAGTTTGTTGCTTGTTATACATGTATACTGTATTCAATGCCAGGATATTTACCCAGGCACAATTTTTTTTCGAAAATATAAAACTGGAAATAACATTAAGAAAATCAAACTTTGCAGTTTTTATATATATGTACAGGGGTTGACACTAACTTTTAATAGGTGGTGGACCACAGGTCCACCTGCTCTCTTAATCTGGTGGACCTGGTTAATTTCTGGTGGACCTGAATAATATTCTCAGATCTGGGGCGCTTTGCGCCCCGGTCGACGAGCGTAGCGAGGAGTGGGGGGTGGGTTCGGGAGGGGGTACCCCCCCTCCTGAATAAGAGGGGGGTATGGGGGTCCTCCCCCAATTTTTTTTAAAAGCTAGATGCAAAATCCTGGCATCTGAGGGTTTTAAACAAATAATGAAGGTTTTTTAATTTTCTGTAAAATACTTGTTTTTTCTCCTTATTTTTTTATTTTTTCCATTTATGACCAAGTTTTAGTAAATGACACAGAAACATGAAACAATTTTCTCCTTGTTTATTTTTTTTTACATAGCTCCCATCCAAAGGTGTTTGAAATTCTGACTGTAAATTGAGATAAAGATCATATGAAAAAATAAGGATAAAATAATATACTTTTTTATAGTATTATACCTTTTTTATATGATCTTTATCTCAATATACAGTCAGAATGTCAAACAAATTTGCCCCAACAGTAGTCTTTACGTATTTTGTTGCACCTCTATTCAATCCTTCCTGGACATTTCGGAATCATCTTCTGAGTGCAGCATACCCTACATTTCATTAAGTTTGTGTCAGTATCATTATTGAGCCATGTAAACGATTTTTCCATGACTCCTGAAAGGATATCATCCTTTTTGTTGCCCATACAAACTTCGTGTTGTTTTTGTTCTGGTGAAGTTTTTAACTCTTTTTTTGCCAGTGGTTGTAAACCAAGCCATTTAAAAATCGCGACACAGGCGATACGGTACTAGTCTAGTACAGATACTAAGTTAATCGACAGACACGATCACCTAAACGATGTACGCTAGAATACGATAGAAATTAAAACGTAAACGTAACACGAAATTGTGAGGCTAAGTTTACCTTCATTTACCGGTTGACCACCGTGATCGTGACGTCATCGTCATTTTAGTGCTTATAATAGCGGCAAACTATACCACAAGCGACTCAAACGCTGAAAAGATTCCGACTTACCGCAAGCGGATTCACGCACTTCACTCGTCCAAGAATGATAACGACAACTTTTAGCGGGTTAACAACACGAAAATACGATACATTTTTTAACCAGATGGGATTTTCGGCTGGCGAAGTAAATAAAGTCTTTATTAGTATATTTCTGAACAACATTCTCAAATATATATACACTAATCAAGTAATATGTGGTGGACTGGCGGTCTACCAGCTTTGGAGATTAAGTGGACCGTCCAAGATTTTGGTGGACCCGGTCCTCCGGTCTACCGTTAGTGTCGACCCCTGTATGTATTTATAATAATACATTTAAAGTGTCCGACTAGAACAAAACAATCGAACACACAAATACTAAAATCAAAAGGGCCCATAGATTAATTGACTAAAGTCTTCTTTGGATTTCTTTTAGGGATTTCTTATTTACTCTTAAATCAAAATGGGGCTCAAAAGTCACAGATAGCCTTCTCCTATAACATAAGAGGCTGCTGGTCGGTCTTCTTTCTATCGGATATGATTTTGCCGACTGCGACCTCTTATTTCCTTGGCAGTAATTCTTTGATGCAGAATCCACCCGAAATTTGGGCGGAGCAAAATCGGCTTGAAAAATTCACTTTAGTGGTTCATATAATATTTATCCCATATGTATGCCACAGCCACAAATATATAATATATTAAGGAATGGAACACTCAAAATGCATGTCTGTCGTTATATCACTTCTCTGACTTACTTTTACAACATGACTTCTTGGGTCGATACAAAATAGCAGAGGGGATTTCAAACGGAACGAATTGAAACAGAGTATTCCGTTTGTAGAACATTGCATGTAATCCGTTTTTGTACTAACCGGAAAATCATGGCCAATGTTGTCTGCTTCGCTTCGAAAGAGGAACTTCTTCTCATTTAATCATAGATTTATGGAAAGAAAAATGTATTGAACCCTGTTGAACATTTAAATGTATGTCAACACGATATACTTTTATACCGTGTAAAACCTCTAACATTGTTGGAGTAAAAGTTAGCCATCTTATCAGACGCAGAAACTGTCACTTCATCTAATTTATCTACGTTGTGACCATCATCTGAAGTTAAATCGTTCAACACGTTCCATGTGCACTTTTTTGAAAAGCTGTATAACCGATTTACCACGATGGGTAACACTTTTGACACGTCCTTGTACTTAATTCAGACAGATGATGACAATGCGATCTTGTCGCACATCGCATTTTGGGGGCAATAATCTTTTGACTGGGGTGGGGGGGGGTCTCATTTTTGACCCGGTTGGGGCGAGGGAAACAAACATTTTTTTTTTATGTTGGCCTCATTTTCCAAAATTCAAAGGCCTCTTAGTGAAATTTAAGGCTGGTTAAGGCCTTTACACCATTTTCAAAGCTAAGCCTTGTTTTAAGGGCCATTTCAAGGTCTGTTCAAACCCTGAATGAGAAAAAGTTAGATATGGAAATTATCTACAAATAAAATAATCGCATCATCTCTGTACAATCAACGGTTTTCCAGTTATAGCGGTTTTTAAAGTTTATAACCTATGACATCATGACGGCCATATTGGATTTTTGACCTACTTGGAAATGTTCCTGGAACATCTTCAGACCTTGGCATGGCCTACAACATTCCTAAAAGACTATTAACCTATCTTTTACCCATAAAAAGATACAGACTCCACAAAATACGGCAGAAGAATAACAAGAATAAAAACAAGAAACAACAAAAACAATAGGTCTTTTCACCAGTTGGTGAAAAGCCCCAATAAGAATCTATGGGGAAAGGAACCCAAAAACCCACTGGAAAGTATTCTAATTTTTCATCCTAACATTGTTTCATATCTATTTGTTCTTACTCTGGATATCCTTTCCATTTGAGGAGATACTCTCGCTTGCCAGACTTCATTCGAACATCTACAACTTTCTCAACAGTATACTCTTCCTCCTCCTCGCCATCATCATCCTCACCAGCATCCCCTGGCCCTGGGCGCTTCTTTTCCTTTATTTCCGCCAGCGTGCTGGATGGTATAGTCTCAAGTACAACCTGTTTGTAAAGGAGGAAAACAATGTAGAACAAAATAGTAAACCAATAGGCATTTAATGCTTTACCATGATCAATTTTTAATAAACAAGCCTATTTAATATTTCAAACATTTCACTTTTCCATATCATATTCAACGACTGCAAAAGCTTCAGCCTAAACAAACATTTTATACCTTTTAAATGGTTATTTTAATCATAACCCATGGCCATCAACCATATGCAGCAAGTTTTTGTTAGAGTAATATTCTATATTTATTATCTATATTTATAGAATTATCTATTTTTGTACAGGATGAACCTCTTTTTGTATGTATTGAAAGAATTACACAAAGAAGGTTCAGTTAAGTAAGTCAATCTATTATGTTAGCTTACTTTTAAATAAAAAGACTTTAGTAGCAAACAAAGAGCATTTTGTTAGAATGTGTCAATTGGACTTTGATCATAGTCCAATTGACTAAATACCATGTTGTAATTCATATTAAACAATTTTGTTTAACCAAATGACAATAACTAAGTAACACCTGCTTGTTCTTGAGAAAAACAGAAATAATACTGGCCCATGAAACATACACCAGGTATGGGGCAATTGACTTAAACGCAAAAATTTAATGTTGATGGAGATGCTGACAGTCAATGGACCATGAAAAGTAGGCCACGTTCAGCATTTGATTTATAAGTTAAGATTTACTACCCAAGATGCATCTATGGTCCAAGTTTGGTTTTATTTTCAGTGTAACTTACTTAAAAGCAAAAACGTTTACGCTGCCGCCAAAAAAGGCAACACAAATATTGAAAGCATGTTTTTCAGCCGAAATGGAATGCATATCAAATGGTCAAAAGGTTTATTACTTGGTCGATTGTCTGCATGTGGGTTAAAATTTTCAGCAACAAAATATAAAATAATTGTTCTGTGAATTGTGCAATCCTATTAGTAGCAAAACTTGACTTTAGAAACTTACTTTTTCACATTTCATTGACAATTGTGTTGTCTGAAGAATTTCATGAAATGTATACAATGCTAACATCTAGTCTACCATGTACAAATCCGAGTCCAATGACAAATAACTCTAGGCTTTGGGAAACTCTAAAAGAGACCATATTAGCCATAAATAACGACAAACGGTCTAAAAAGTTTCAACTGAAATAAATTATTCGGTTGAAACGACCAAAGGTGAAAGTGATTCAGGGCAAAACTACTAAAAGCATCTAGTATGTCGATGTTTCCATACTTCGAGAGGGGTGGGGTGGGTGTTGATAACAGTTCCAACAGTAGAAAGTGCAGAAAACGATTTCTGATCATGATGATGCTATTAAAAGGTTCCTTGTCGTTAAAATCTGTCTTAATGTTGTACTCGTGCACCATATACCGGTCTGGTGAATAACGTTCATTTCACAACTCCAGTTTGAAACAACAAACGCATTTCAAATCATGCAACTTTTAAGAAATACTTAACAAAGCCATCGAGTAAAAAGTGTTCCTGAAATACGACAATCGCCAATGCATAATGAAATTGATCATTGAACTCATCATCATCAGGTCTTCAAAATTGAAGAAAAAATGTCTTAAGAAATTCCAGTAGAAAATGCAAATAGCTAATGGAATTATTTTACGATTAAAATTAAGCATAAAAACAATTCTGCTAATCCTCATTCATTAACTAGCTGTAGAAACAGATTTTAGATAAATATACTAAAAGAGGTGCCGCAAGACCCTCATTGTTATTGAAGGCGCCATTTTGACATCGGGCATGATTACGATTACATCTTTCCATTATTATATCACCATTAAAGTGCAAACATAATATGTACTGTTAAATGAAAGTAATGATATCGTTCTTTGCCAGTGACGATAACATGCTAAACCATAACATTTACAACCTTATGGGAACCACACATTTACCTCTGAGTCTGCACAACAAAGTGCCGGGAAATATGGATGCTCTGGTACTACGCATGTGCGGAGATGTGATCCCGGAACGAGGTCTACGCGGGAAACGTTCCGGCATTTATCGTGAGTGCTAATTGATTTTTGCTCGTTCTTTTAAATCGACTTAACTATATGATTTATATCCTTTTGTATATATTAATTCACTTTGACAGATTATCAGTAATCATTTCCCAATTAAACGTGTCAATGCTAATAATTCGAATCACGTGACATTTCTCTTCAAGCCGCCGTCTACAACAGGAAGAAGAAAGGGTATTGTGATTATAGTGTACAAAAACGCATTTTTGATTACAGAGACATACAATAATATTCAAGAATTCAGATAGTAGTTTCATGTCATGTTATAGTTTACTAATATAATGATTTCAACAGCAGGTGGTATATAATTGCTGCAAATTTCGCTTTAATGACCCAGCCCGTTTTGTTTTTTCATTGGACGCCATCTTTGATTTCTTGGCCCTCTTGTCTCATTTGTATCGATAATCGTGCAATGTTTTGGTAGCTTCTTTCCCGTGAAATATAATTTCTAGTTGTGCACTATATATAATGTCCTTTTATTCTGTTTAGGTGATATATGATGCATTTTTTTTCTATCGATGACCATGCATGGTGAAATCATAGGGTTGGAACACGGGTACCTGAGAATTTGGACCTGAACTAAGGTTCAGAGTAATTTCACGCGTTAAAGGGGGTTAGATCAACTTTCGGTCCAAATGCCACCGCAATGGCAGGCATTTGTTTCTGTCTATAAAAATTGCCCTCACAAAAACAAAATCGCACCCTACTCATAATTTGTTTTTTTCGAGATAGGTGTGATTTATATTTTGCCATGACAGAAACAGGTGGCAGGACCCAAATCGGATCACTTTTGCAAAAACTGCTGAACCAATTTCAATGAAATTTTTCAGAAATCTTTCATGGCCAAAGGTCAACAAAAACAGTTGCCGGTGGTCCCCGGCCTGCAGGGGCGGGACCAAAAAGGGTTGAATTCACTAAAATTTCAAAAATCTTCTTCTCAAGACCCAGATATGGTAGAATTCAATACTCTTCATAGATGGAAGGGTCTTAGGTGCTTTACCAAAATTGTGAATTTCTTGACCCTGGGGTCTCACGTTTCCCCCTGGGGAGGGGGTAAATTGAGTAGTTTATATAGGGAAATCACATTTTGGACCAACATTTGTTTAATTTCCATTGGAAATAATTCAATTTAGATTAGCATTATCAGTATTGGGTTGCAGTTTGTTGGCAAAATGTATTATGGTTTATAATGGCAAATGATACTTTGAATATTACATGTTAATAACTTGATTGGAATTATAACCCTGAGTTGTCAGTTTGATACTAAAAAATTTTTGAGCCAGCCCTACCCCCCAAGGGCTGTAGGGTGGGGCCCAAAGGAGTCAGTTGGCTAAAATTTCTTCCTTTTCCTTGTTTATAATCAGGTGCTAGTTTCAAATACTATTTAGTCTTAAATCTGTATGCTAGATATTGGAATAAGGTGGTTTTATTGGTTTTTGTCACTTTGNAATTTCACGCGTTAAAGGGGGTTAGATCAACTTTCGGTCCAAATGCCACCGCAATGGCAGGCATTTGTTTCTGTCTATAAAAATTGCCCTCACAAAAACAAAATCGCACCCTACTCATAATTTGTTTTTTTCGAGATAGGTGTGATTTATATTTTGCCATGACAGAAACAGGTGGCAGGACCCAAATCGGATCACTTTTGCAAAAACTGCTGAACCAATTTCAATGAAATTTTTCAGAAATCTTTCATGGCCAAAGGTCAACAAAAACAGTTGCCGGTGGTCCCCGGCCTGCAGGGGCGGGACCAAAAAGGGTTGAATTCACTAAAATTTCAAAAATCTTCTTCTCAAGACCCAGATATGGTAGAATTCAATACTCTTCATAGATGGAAGGGTCTTAGGTGCTTTACCAAAATTGTGAATTTCTTGACCCTGGGGTCTCACGTTTCCCCCTGGGGAGGGGGTAAATTGACTAGTTTATATAGGGAAATCACATTTTGGACCAACATTTGTTTAATTTCCATTGGAAATAATTCAATTTAGATTAGCATTATCAGTATTGGGTTGCAGTTTGTTGGCAAAATGTATTATGGTTTATAATGGCAAATGATACTTTGAATATTACATGTTAATAACTTGATTGGAATTATAACCCTGAGTTGTCAGTTTGATACTAAAAAATTTTTGAGCCAGCCCTACCCCCCAAGGGCTGTAGGGTGGGGCCCAAAGGAGTCAGTTGGCTAAAATTTCTTCCTTTTCCTTGTTTATAATCAGGTGCTAGTTTCAAATACTATTTAGTCTTAAATCTGTATGCTAGATATTGGAATAAGGTGGTTTTATTGGTTTTTGTCACTTTGAATATTTCTGTTCGTGTTAAAAACAAAATCAACTCTTTGTATAAATATATCAGGTGACCGTTAATGCCCATGGGCCTTTTGTTTGTCTACAGATGATTATTTAAAAGTTCAAATAGCACAAGAAAATGTTATTTAAACTCAAGTGTCGGTGTTTTTTTATTACGTTTAAAAAAAAATGGCATGCGCGACGACTATGCATTCAGTTTTGGACTAGAGGAATAAATGCACACTATAGAAATACTTTTTGTTGTATAAATTCTAAAGGTCATTAGAAAATGTTAGTATGTGGACAAAAAAATATTCATTTGAAATGCATGATACTGCAAAATTCAAGCCGTGATCCAATTTGGGTCCCAACATTCGCAAAAAACGGAGACGCTGATGGGTGACTTCAGAGCATTCTATAAATATCTCAAGTGAGGTTCACATGCTAATTTAGTTTGTAAGAACACCCATTGATATTCTTCCTTTGATACAACCATAAATGGATATAATTCCTCCTCAGATTTTTCAATGAATCAATAAAATGGTTTTGTGATCTGATTTGGGTACTGTCGCCTTATGCCCAATGATCATATATGTCGACCCCGCCTTACCATCTTGCATCAAAAAACACATTTCTAGTTGATTAAAGAAAAAAGCTAAGTACCTTTGGAAAGATGAGTTTCATTTTTTGTGTGCAGTCATAGTCACTTTTTGCATTTTCATGAGGTTAACATCATTAGGTTGATGACGTTAATGGCTCCGAGACGAGACAATATGTGAAACGTGTATGCTTATCAAACATTTCTGTAACACAGCATGTTTTTTCTGGTGTATTTATTTATAAAATGTAACAATTTAAGAACATGACACAACTGTCGCTGCTGTTTGACAAGAATTTGCACCGTGTCAAAATTGTATCCAATCCAGTGTAAGGGAAATAACTCTTACGTTGGTAAAGTTGCATTGAGAAATATAATTCAAATATATTCCAAGAACATTTGAGATTTTGTATATTCAGTGACAGTATATAAAGTCACTACATATATTAATAATTATTATTGTTATGAATAAAAAATAAATGAAAATAAAAGGAGTACGTCTCTTTTCTCCATGCAATTTTTCCCACTACTGTTAATTGTCCTTCATTTCACAAGCACAAAATGCACCTATTCTTTATTATCCATTCACGGGTTGCCATTATGCACGTAAATGCTCATGTCACAAGAGGTGATAGATTTTGGAAATTCCAAAGGCAACATCATCACATGACCTGATTTTCAATTAGCAGTATACAGAACACATATCTGAGGTATTATAGTAGATATTGAGGTTCAATGTGTTACTGAAGCAATTAAATTTATTTTTTAATTATGCTGATTAATGCATAATGTTTAAATGTGTAAAATGAAAAGATAAAAGACGTGTTTCATTCTGAGAAGCAGCCTAAGGTAATTGAATACCATCGTAAAGTTGGTGACAGTGTTCACTGTTGTAATTTTTCATGTACCAACAATTTCTATTAGTTCTTGCAAAAAGATCAATGGCAGTACTTCATTCTGGTATGAATAAAATATGGGTGGTGGTGGGTTAAAGCCTCCCTGCTCCTTTGATGGTTAAGTTGATCACCAAGACTGAAATTCAGATTTCATATTGGGGTTGTTATGAAATCATTTTTTTTTCATTTCAGATTTCATATTGTAAGAAGAAAATAAAACAGAAACAAAATGGTGAGTAGCTAGCAGTGTATTTTTATATTCATACTAATATTTTGATTATAGGTATTGAGGTAAATGTATGGGAAGTGCCAGTCAATGTCTTTCCACACTTCGGCTTCTGCATGACCAGTTTAGGAAAATATTGATATAGTTGTGCCCTTTTCTTAATAACTTGAACATGACCAGATTATGAGGAAAAATCGTCCTCATTTATGCATATAAAACTGATATCTAATATTAAAGTACATTGTATTAGAGGCAAATACTTTGAATGCAACAGGAATTAATTTCCAAAGTTAGAGGAATTATCAAAAGAAACAGCTTATAGTACAAATGGTTGTGATTATATATATAGTACCAAGGTATTGACTACTGTCTCGCAACTAGTTTTGATAATGGACCAGACAAGCAGGCAACACAACTGAACATGTAAACTTCCTTTGGGTGCTGAGGGCAGGGATACACAACTGAACATGTAAACTTCCTTGGGTGCTGAGGCCAGGGATACACAACTGAACATGTAAACTTCCTTTGGGTGCTGAGGGCAGGGATACACAACTGAACATGTAAACTTCCTTTGGGTGCTGAGGCCAGGGATACACAACTGAACATGTAAACTTCCTTTGGGTGCTGAAGGCAGGGATACACAGCTGAACATGTAAACTTCCTGTGGGTGCTGAGGGCAGGGATACACAACTGAACATGTAAACTTCCTTTGGGTGCTGAGGGCAGGGATACACAATTGAATACTTGTAATATTTGGCCACAGGTTGATGTTGAAAAGGTTTACAAGTCTAACCCATGCTTTCATATGGTAAATAATTTGAAAAGGTTCACAGGCCCCAACACTTTTTAACTTGTATCCAGAATAGCTAGGTGAGCCGTTCAAGACTTATAAGCCTCATTTTACATGTAAGATATATTGTTGTCATGTTTTTTTTCTAAAAGTACATTTGCAGTATATGATATTTTCAGTTTTTACTTGCATTTAGACAGCATTGATAATCAGATTAATAACAGTAAACTGAACAAGCTGTATGCACATCCGGGTTTACTCCCGAAAGTAAAAAATATTATAGCTTGTCATTTTAGCGGTACAGGCATTAATATTATATTTCATATCTTAAAATAATGTTCTTCCTTTTTTTTCCAACAATAGTACCAAAACCACAGCAGAGGAGGACAACGACGTCAGTATCCACGTGCAGAACAGGACCCAGAAGCTGAACAGTTCAGAAAAATCTTCATTGGAGGTTTAAGTTATGAGACAACAGAAGAAGGCTTGAAAGAGCATTTTGGGAAATGGGGCGAGATCACTGACTGTGTTGTAATGAAAGATCCTAACACTAAAAGGTATCACATCACAGAAAATATTTTGATCAAACTTTGTACAATAAACAATTATGAGAATACTACATATGGGATAGTGTTTCTGGTACTGCTACTTACTTTTGATGCTAAATTTATGTTTATAAAAAATTGGTACACATGTGCTGTGTCCTGAAATAGTAATGTGTTTGCAGTTTATATTTATTTTGACTTTTCAAAAACAGTTTTATATTTAACCCCTTTTTATACGCCCGTCAAATTTGAAGGGAGCATTATGGTATGGGGTTGGTCAGCTGGCTGGCGTAAACTTTTGTTTGTCTGGAAATCTCCTACATTTTTTGACCAATCTCTTTTAAACTTGGTATACATCGTAATCATGTTATGAAGTTGTGTCTCCCTGAAAAGAATTTTGATTCGATAATTTTTCCAAAAGTTATTGCCCTTTGTTCATTTCAGTATCTGATTTTTTGTCCTGAGATTTTCTCCTACATTTTTTGTAGCATATCAGCTAACCACTCTTAGAATGATGCAGATCTTATTTGAATGTAAGAAAGTATATAACACTTTATGACATTCGACGGGCGTATATTGTTCCGCCCCGCGGTACTCTTGTTTGGTTACATTTATATATTTTGTCTGAAGTACTGCTGGTTGTCTTGGACTGATATTTATGAAAGTTGATCACTTCTGGTAGTGGGAGGTATTAGTTAGCCTGTGGCTTAAAGTTCAGTTTTGAATGGTGTGTTGTACAGACAAAAACATATAACCCATACATGCGCTATTTTCCTTGCATAGGTCAAGAGGCTTCGGGTTCATCACTTACAAGTACGCATCGGAAGTGGATTTGTCCCAAGAAAACCGACCTCACAAGATTAACACCAGAGATGTAGAGACAAAAAGGGCAATGCCAAGGGAGGTAAAGTTGATTGGGAATAATCCATCTGGTCACAATCAGAGCGCATGCAGCAAAGATGCATGTGCATCCCCCCTCTTAGTTTCTGCTCATATCTTAAGTTCCTTTTGGACGAATCTAATCAAACTAATATAGAGCTTCATCACTGAAAGGAATTACTTTGGAGTGCATTTTAGTTTGCCTTTCAAAAATCATTGTCACTGGTATTATAAGCAGATAATCTGTCGGCACAATAGATCAGATGAGCTGATAACATTCAACTATACATAATAATAAAATCTTTTAGTTAGACGGTAACATACTTAGACTTTCGACTAGTTTACAATATGGCCCTGTAAAAGACATATATACAATGTACAACAACACACTTTAAAATTTTACATAAAATCACTTGCATGGAGAATAAATAAACAAAGAAAGTACATATAATATTACCGGTATAAGATAATAGTTCAGTGAGGCACAATGGAGCTTTCCAAGAGTTGGGGAGGTCCCATCCTGCGAGGTCTGCCCACTGCGCCATCACTTCAACTATGAATGGAATTTTAATAAAACATACACCGTAGGGATAATTCAAATGATAAAGTTGAAATAAAACTGGCTTTAGGACAGACCAATATCACAGTTAAGCTTTTGCAAATTCATATTGCTCTATGTTGTTGATTTAAAATAGTTGATAAAGTGCAACTTTTTAAGACACAGAAGGCTTGTAGCGTTTCCTGTCTCCTCAGTAAGATCATTTCACAGAGCAGTACAAGTATATCTAAAAGAACTTGTATAGAATGTTTTAAAATGATATACATTGCTTTCTTTCCAAAAACAGTTGTTTGGGTATTGAGAAAAATGATAAATTGGTGGCAGTCGCATAAAAAGTGGTTTCCTGATCCCCATTACATAGTTTTTGGAATAGCTCAGATATAAGTTGGCACATTATGCACTGTTACCTTCTTTTGTGGCAGTTTAACGAACCACAGGAGTCGACAAAGAAGATGTTCATTGGTGGTCTGAAGGATGACACTTCGGAAGACCAAGTGAAGGAAGCCTTCTGTACTTATGGAGATATTGAACGAGTTGATCTCATTCGGGATAAGGAAAGTAACAAAGTCAAAGGATTCGGCTTCGTAGAATTCCAGGATACTGACTCAGTTGACAAATGTGTTCGTAAGTATAGGACTAGGTATTGGAAAATTATTTCAGTGATTATGTTTATAGCAATTTGATAAATCAAATGTGTTTTAAAGGTTTATACCTGTAACTCCATATAACTACTCTTCAACATGTGGCATAAAAATTAATAAATCTTAATTCGGATTTGGGCAGAATACCATCAAAACTAATCTATAGACATTAATTTTCATTTAAAAAGTTAAAACATCAACTTTAAAACCAGGTAGCCCTGTAAGGGTTAAGATTATCATAATAACATGACTATTGCAATGAAACCAATATAGTGTTTAGCAGTTAAAAGAAAAGTTAAGTTTCCATTTCATGATATTTACAAGAAAGTATAATCATAATATTTTAAACCCATGACCAATGGTCTCGAGTCTTTGTAGTGACTACTAAAATTAAAAACATTTTTTTGTGTCTCTATTACAGTAAAGAAATTCTTCACACTGAATGGAAAAGAAGTGGAGGTAAAAAAAGCTGTTGCTAAGGAAAATCAACGGGGTGGAGACTCTGGCCGCGGGGGACGTGGTGGGGGACGAGGAGGTAGAGGTGGTGGAGGTAGAAAATTTCTTGTCCAGACTTGATTAAGTTTTATATGAAAGTTGAGTATGTAAAAATGCAAGATGTGTTTGTACTCCAGGGTTACAAGGTCAAAGCCACTTGCTATTTTTAGATAATCATCAGTTAGTTCTGTGTCGTCAGTTTAAAGACATCATTTCTTAACACACTTTTATAGAAAGGTTGATTATGATGATTGGATATCTCTGATGAATTTGTTTCATGAATGTAAAGTCAAGGTCACTATCATTGTTTGCCAGTTGTTGACCAATTACTAGCAATTTCATTTTGAAATTGATTTTGATCGTCAAAAGGTAAACTATGAGAATACTTGGGACAGGTTTATGTTTTAAGTGTGCCAATGTTAAGGCCAAGGTCATACATTGTTAACCTTATTTTTTTTTTCCAGCTCTAGCAACTTAATATCTTAACAGATTTAACAAACTTTGAATGATAATACCTTGGTTAATATACCAGGGTGCCAATTTCAGTCACGGTTATTATTTATAAAGAAATAATAGTTAATTGAAAAATTGAAAGTAGACAAATTACTGCAAAGGAGGGAGAAATCTTTAAAAAAAAAAAGGTCTTTCTTCATTTGTAAATGGAAGTGATCACTGAAGCTTGCTTGCTTCCTAGAAGTTAGATTTAAATCTAACATGAACTAACTTAAGATTCTGTACCGAAAAGGTCGTGGATTCAATGACTGGAACCAAGGTGGCTACAACCAGGGTGGTTACAATCAGGGTGGTTACAATCAGGGTAGGTATCAATTTTAACCAAGGTGTTAACATATGAGACGTAACAAAAACCTGTTCCGAGTCCTGTCTCATGTATAGATTTGATAAAAATGTTAATGTGCTCAACTTTCTTAACTTGATATTTATATAGAGGTATATTTTCTTGATGCTTCTTAATGTGAACTGTGTTGTGTCAAATTGTTCTGGAAACAACTTTTTGAAACGATGTATAAGCATTAGCCTTTTGTTGCCACCATCAAACTTTGCTGTCATTGATTGCAATTAAGTTGTGTACCAAACAATCTTTCGTATCAATATATTTCTTTTGAATCAATTGACTCTAATATTTCATTATGTCTGTTAAAAAGGCTGAATTATGATTTGCAAATGTATGTATGTGCTTCATAGGAAATTACGGAAACAGTTATGGAAACCAAGGAGGTGGTGGTGGTGGATATGGAAACGGGTACGGTAACCAAGGCGGAGGAGGAGGAGGATGGAACCAGAACAGTGGTGCTGGCGGTGGAGGTTACGACAACTACAGTGGGGGATATGGTAACCAAGGTGAAATACTGTTGGCTTTGTATATATCCATATTTGTAGATCAGGCTGATTTCTCTGCCAGTATGTGCATTTTCCATCAAAGTGTTTGTATCATTGTTGGACACTTTCTGTAAACAGTGCCTGTAAAACACATTTCATCACCGTTTACAACTTACTTAGTACTCCCATCACCCTAGATCATCAACCGTTTTATAAAACAACTGCTTCATAGATAAATCTATTTTCTTGTATCCTGGGTTTGTGGCTTTCAATTTGTGATCCTTTCCTAAAACTGCTTTTCACTTCGTCTGCCAAGTATTACTAAGTTGTTGGTCGGTTTTGCCTAGATAACCTCTCCTATCTAATAACTGGAACTGCTGTGAAATACTAATAAAAGCCTGTCTTTGTCTCGTTGAACGCCACCAGTTAATGATTTTAAGACCTTCACTTGTTAAAAGTTGTTTAAATATTGGTACATCATACAGTTCGTACTTGTATAATGTCTCTGTGTCTGTGGCATCTCCAGCCTGTCATTGTTTGGCATGTATGTATCTTATATATGCAGCCCATGTTTTAGGAATGCTGATATTTCTTACATTTTGAAATTTTTGTGTTCAATATTTTAAGGTTCTGCTTGATTGTTTGAAAACTTGCAGTCATGCCAGAATACCTAGTCCCATGATATATCTTGTTGGATTGTTTGGAAACTTGCTGATTCATATTAGTACAATGCTATCTGTTTTAATATTGGTCAACTATAAATATTTCTGAAGATTTGAAAGACAGTTCCATCTTTGTTGATTTTTTAATAAGTGTTATTGTTCTTGTTAATATTGAGTCACATGCTTAGAATTGATTATTTCTGATTGTTAGGCGGAAACAACTATGGTGGTAATTTTGGCCAGAATTATGGAGATAATTATGGAGGTGGCGCCATGAAGAACAGTTACTCGAACCGTGGACAGGGACCCTATGGATGTAAGGACCTAACTTAAATAAATTCTGATAATCTTTTCCCCTTACCCTGATAAGTCTTAGAAACCAATCATGTTCATAGGTACACCCCAAAATTTCCTGTAGGGTAATAGGTTAATTCAGTGATAAGGGATTTTCATATTTCATAATTAAGTTGATATCGGCGAAAGCTTCCTTTTTTTTTTAATTGAAAATATTATCTTGATTAATGTATTAATATATCCATCTTTTTTTTTCCATTAGTGGATCCAATTCAAACTGGATTTTGAAGTGATCTTTGTAAAAGATGTAATCAAAGAAACGGAAGGATCAGTTACTAATCCGTATAAATGGATGCAAAACCTTGATGGAAGATCTAGGCACTTGGTCACAATAAATGAAATGATAATCATTCTAAATGTTAATTTTGAAAAATATGGATTTTATACAAAGCTATAGTATTTCACAGTAGAATAGACATGTGCTATTCCAGTGTTCACACTGGGCCAAATTGAAACAAAAATTCAAATGATATTTTTGTTGATGTGCAGATTGTGCACATTTACACATGACAATATATTCAATATAATCAGTGATTGAATATTTTTGTGTGAACAGCAGAGCACAATGATTATTTTCTTTTTCCAGAGACAGTTTTCTGTTCCATCTTGTTATTTTCATATTAGATCTCTCAGTATGCATAATGATTTATTGGCACAAACCAACAAACAATAAATCACAAATGCTTAAGGCCAAAAACAATTGATAACTTGGTTCTCAGGCCTGCGCGCATTTCATTTTAGGGCACCGCATTGCCGATTTTATCGTGAAAGTAATTAAAAAAAAATGTGAATGCACTAAATAAATCCGTAAAATTGGTCCGCATGTTTTTACTCGTTAGTCGCCGAAGTCCCGAACATGTTTGAATAAAAATAAGGATTGAATTACATGCAAGCGTTTAAATGATTATGACTTATTAGTCTGTGTTCAAATGGCGCTCATTTCGGTACAAATAAGGAATGGGGGGTTCTTGATTCCAGTCTGGAACATCGTGAGGGAGGGGGTTTCGGAGGCTTGCTCAATGATGGGTCTCTACACAACTTTAAAAAGACGAGGTAATGCCCACAATGAACGTTTTACAAACTACACACAAAAGAAAAATTGAAAAAAATTGGCCTGAGAACCAAGTTATCAATTTTATTTGGCCTAAAAAAAATATTTTTAAGACAACATTGGCAAAACTTGATTTTGACCATTATATCCCTTCCGCATTTAATATTCTTTTCATGGTGACAGATTGTCAAGAGACTATGGCAAAAACTTGAATCATGGAAAATTGAAAGGCATAAAATGATTTTTATTTTTGAAGACCATTTGTGAAATTTTAATTAATTTTTGATTTGTTGCTTTCTTCAAAGCTGGTGGATACAACAACAGTGGTGGATACAACAGACGATGAAGTCATCCAAGATCATCAATAGGTGTACTTCTCAGGTAAGTGCTGGAGGCGTAGGCAGGGGCAGATTTCACTAAAACAGTCGCAATCTACCGATAGAGAAACGGGGGTCAGTATCGCATCCATTGTATATCTGGGATTCTTTAATTATATTCTTTAATGATTAATAATTGGATGGTCTCAAAAATAGAACAATAAAAATAAAGCAGGTATTTCTTATTTCACTGGAATAAATATAAAAAGGGATAATTTAATTGCTTACAATATTGCTATGAAGGGGTGCTATTCTGTATTTAATATAGTAACTGGGAAAGTTTTCAAGAAGCTAGAGGGTTGTTAAAAGAATCTCTGAATGGTTTTGTGTATATATTGGATCATGATTCACTATATCACTTTATTTTTCTTGTTGATTACATTTAGGCAGGTATAGAGAAAGCAATAGTACCAGCAGAAGTTATACAGGCAGGCAGATTCTCAGGAAATCATACATAGCTTGGTAGCTAGCCTAAAGTAGTAGGTTATGGTCGGCTCACTACAGCATTGTGACAACTACTGGATGTACATAAGTTACCAGCTCCTTCGGGTCTTAACACATAGTGGACTAGTTTACACATTATTGCCCTTCGTTATTATCCGTGAGGCATAGACTTATAAAGGATTTGTATGGCCCAGTGTGCAGCATCCCTTAGCGTAGGACCATGTCTGCCATACAGTCCTATGATGTGTATAAAACGTAATGTAACAAACCCTGAACAGCACTGTGCTGTAGTGACCTATTCAAATTGCTATGAAGCTATGAACAGCAGTGTCCCATGATTGTAGAGTTACCTTAAGTTAAGGTAGAGCTCCATATCACACTGAGACTACTTATGGATTGAATCGAGGATTACTTGCGTTTCTACTCTGGAGATCTTGCTGTAAGCTGAATAATTGTGTTATCCAGCAGAAATTGAAATTGCTTTTAAATAGACCAGGCTGAGGATTACACCTACTCTTCATTCAATCATTTCTTCGTCAGTGCATTTCATTCACGTAGAGGAACGAAATCTCTACTTTATATTTTTTCCCATTGTCTGTTGTACCATTATTTTATCATGCGTGTTGTCGTTTTAATGTATTAGCTCCTCTAGCAGGAAAGATCGAGGAATAAAATATATAGGATATTCAGTAGTTCTTGTTCTTAATATCTATACTTTATACATTTATTTGTAACTGTATATCAGGGCTAGAGCTCCAAGTGCCAAAATTGCTTATAAACCAAAATTGGGTGTGGAATATTTTGTTCTGTAATATTATTGTGGCCTGTCATTCTCGGGAGATTTATATTTCAAAAGTACCATAACTTCTGCAAATTTGGCAAATTTGCTTTATGCCCAGGCATAGATTAGCTATAGATGTCCTCCCCCCAACCTGGACTTTCAAAAGTACAAAAATGGCAGATCGAACATTGTTAAAGACAATTTATCTCAATGTATATTCATGATCAGTTAAACTCTTAGTACCAAAAGTTTCATGGTAACAAGATCTTAAATTTGTTTTACTTTTTACTTTGTGGAAGTTAAATTTGGTCTTTTGATTATATTGAGTATGTAAGCAATTCTTTGCCCTAAAAATTGGTCCCAGTTGAACTTATTAAAATTTCTTCTGAAAGTTCATGTGGTACCCTCCCTCAAAGTGATGTTATATATGTATGTGAGAATTTAATGTAAAAAATGTATGGGAGCAGAAAAGTGGGAAATACACTGCAAAGGTTTTGATCAGCTTTCATATGCAGATATGTTGGCAAATGTACAAACATAGTTTTGTGACCAGATTTCACACAAAAAACAATACATTTAGGACAGCAACAAAGTATTTTAGTTCAAAGTTCTTTGTTATGTCTTCCAATTATGTGTAGATAGACCAGCTTTCAATCTCTTTGGGACTTTTTTTGACTGTCTATCTCCATATGGTTACATCTCATATTGAGAATTCAAAAATATCGGGTAGATTCATTTGCAGGATTTCTTGGGCGGATAAAATATGTCTTTACTCTTTAGGTCACCTGGTCCTAAAGACCATGGTGAGCTTATGCCATACTGCAGCGTCCGTCATTCGTCCGTCAACTTTTCCTTTAAAACAAAACTTATCCTGAACGCCAAGTAGATTTTGACTAAATTTGGTCTGGAGCATGCTTACGCCAAGGGGACTCAATTTTGTATAAACGATGGGTGTGGCCTCCCTGGGGGCGGGGCTCAATAGGTGAAATATAGCAAATTCTTTAAAATCCTTCTTATTCTGTAGGAATGAAAGGATTTGGTCTGAAGCATTCTTTGGTAAAGGGGAACCAATTTTG
This sequence comes from Mizuhopecten yessoensis, assembly GCF_002113885.1. NCBI lineage: Eukaryota > Metazoa > Mollusca > Bivalvia > Pectinida > Pectinidae > Mizuhopecten > Mizuhopecten yessoensis. Next base: position 180,535 of record NW_018480059.1, on the reverse strand, counting down.
TAAACGGTGGGTGTGGGACCTGAGGGGCGAGGCCCAATAGGGGAAATAGAGGTAAAACCTTTATAATCCTTCTATCATATGGATTAAGGGATTTTAGTTTGGAGCATCCTTGGGCCAAGGGGACTCAATTTTGTATAAGCAGTGGGTGTGGTCTCCAAGAGGGCAGACGGGCGGGGCCCTATAGGGGAAATAGAGGTAAACCTTTTAAATCCTTCTTCTACCATAGGGATGAAGGGATTTCTTCCCAGTTTGGTCTGGAGTATCTTGGTCAATTTTTTTAAAGGGAATTTTGTATAAACAGTGAGTGGGGGCAGAAGGGCGGGGCCCAATAGGGGAAACATAGCAAATTCTTAAAATAACTTCTTCTTCTGCACGAATAACAGGATTTTGTCCAAATTTGGTATGAAGCATCCTTGGGTGAAGGGGAACCATTTTTGTATGAGCGGTGTGTCTAACCCCCCTGGAGGCGGGGCCCAATAGGGGAAATAGAGGTAAAACCTTTAAATTCCTTCTTCTACCATGGGGATTAAGGGATTTTATTCTCATTTAGTCTGGAGCATTCTTGGGCCAAGGGGACTCAATTTTGTATAAGCAGTTGGTGTGGTCTCCCAGGGGCAAAAGGACAGGGCCCAATAGGGGAAATAGAGGTAAAACCTTTAAAACCCTTCTTCGACCATTGGGATTAAGGGAATTTATCCTTATTTAGTCTGGAGCATCCTTGGGCCAAGGGGACTCAATTTTGTATAAACAGTGGGTATGACCCCCCTAGGGGCAAAGTGGTTGGGCTCTGTTTGAAGTTTGTTCTCGCTATATCTCGAGTACTGGATGGATCTTTCTGAAATTTCATATGTACTTGCAGCACCTACCATAGAGTGCTATATCTTTACTTCATACCAACTATTTTAAACATATTCAGGTGAGCGATACAGGCCCTCTGGGCCTCTTGTTTAGAATATCAAGTACCGATGTTCTACAGCAGTCCACGTGACATCCCTAGTCGATAAAAAATGATCAATTCATCAATGCACATTGTTAACTTCAAATAAGCGACGTTCACATGTCCACGGAATAAGTCCGATATATGAGAACCTTGAAAGAATATCAATATAAAATTAACCTTAATACTATGTACAAATGGCTTTTCTATTCAAAAAGGAACTTAAATTCTTAATATGAAGCTGCAACTAAGAGTTCTAACTTCTAACATATAAGTGTGGGATCCTGTAGAACAAGGCCTTGATATTGTGAAGGTGATTTTCCTGTTCAATTGATGGACGTATATATAGCTTGCATGTGTAGACTGTGATACCAGTGTTTGTTTTGGGGATATTGACTTGTATTATATGATGTAATGTATGTCAATGTATGAGGATACATAGGCTTGTGGTACTGTGAGGGTAACATCGTTACTGGGAATAACGCTACAGATCTTCTGTATAGCAGTATTGAATATGACGGTACATAGAGGATACTGGCAGGTTTCTACGGAAGATCTATATTGGCTACATCTTGGTAGGTAGCTTAGAACTCCATGCTCCATATGTAAGGTAAGGTAGGTCTTGTTTAAGTTACTTGTTTGTGTTTTGGGAAGGAAATGGGGGTCTTCACTCCAACAACAAAAAGCAGAAATGGGACTTTCATGTATGTCAAAACATTCAACAAAAGAATCTTGCTTTTGAATTATATTAGTTTGGCAAGCTAGTACAAAATTTGACCGAAAAGAATTGACCATATACCGAAATGCACATGTGACGGATACCACCGATTCACTGGAAATAAGTGGAATGCTGAAACAGCAAATTTAAGCTGTTTGGCAAATATATTGCTTTTGATAATGAAATGATATTTTAAATGGAAATTTGCTACATTGTTTGAAAATAATTGAGAGAGAAAAATGTGCTCCAGTGAAAATAATTGAGAGAAAAAAAGTGCTCCAGGAAAGAGCTATGGCGGAAAACTGCCAATATTTCCTCAAGTCTGCAATTATGAAAACAGAAAAAATATTAATCGGTAAATAATTTCTAGCAGCAAAAATGCATAGAATCGATATAAAACCAATTGAATATGAATTTTGAACTGCTGAGATATTAATTATTGTTAATAATATACTGCAAATATAGCCATATCCACTATATCTATGAAAATGATGGGGTTTCCCAGACTTAAAAAAAATACTTTCAACATCTTCCCATCTGAGGACCAACTTTTGAATAAGGTTTTTCATTCTGTGATGTCATATGCAAAAACAAATCATATTGCGGAAAAGTGGTCCTCCTCTGGGAAAGTGCTCAAAATAATGAAAAACTAAGATGAGCGAGTTTCTTAAACTACGACAGGTGTTTCTTTAGTTAAAACAGTTTGGGTGTAACGCAATAAAAGGTCAAACAAACAATATGAAGTGAATAAGGGAAGTTTCATCGTTGAGGACAGTTTCATATGTTTGAAATGCAGGATGACTGCAGCACAAAGTAAGGATCGTAAGACATGTTATTCAAAAATTATATTTATCATTTTGCCATTCATAGGTGCAGGAAAAACAAAATCAAGATGTGTGTTTTGTAAGAGAGTAGGTAACGGCATGATGCAGGCAGTAGTAATGAAAATTAAATCCTTTCAAAAGTTGTTGGTAATGATTGTACGAGCGTTACATATAGCATATTATTTGTTTTAAATTCATAAAAATTACGAGAAATAAGCATTTTATTGTTTCTTTATCGTGAAATGCATGCATCAATAGCCATGGCCTTGAATTCGGCTGTTTACATTAATCTATTCTTAGACACAGGATTCCGATCGAGCTACCTGTATAAAAATACCTGAACACAGTGGTACGTGCACACTAGCGGTCTCACCTTTAGTGAAATAGGCATAGCAACCCGCCATAGCTCTTTCAGTTTAAATCATATTTATACAGTTAATGACAAAGTTTGTAATGTAGCTGTGTTTCTCAAACTGATAATTGAAATGAAAAGGAAAAATATAATTGATTATTGAACAAATGAAATCTCATTCCATTCTATTTTAACTGATTAGGTAACCATGCTTTTTTATAGAATGGAAATTCAAACCACAAGTGTTTGGTGGAAGGTGTAAGCCTGGATATTGACGTTAAACCGGTGTGACCTTTTACTGGGTAACAGCTGGATCAACAAGGGTCAGCTAACTAGGATGTGGAAACAACCAGGAGACTGGACAGTACAAAGGTGTGTAGCTGTGTTGATATCAAAAAAAGTTACTGACATTTACCTCCTTCATAACATCATTAATGAAAACTTGTGTTGTCTGCAGACCAGAATTTATGTTGCAACAAAACATTGGCCTTTCGAATGTAGTCTGCATCAATCAAATGAAATTTCTGACCATTTTTGCCTCAATTTATATGCCCACCATTTTGTGCAGAATCGGGGTGTCAAGTGTTTAAAACCCATATCTGTCCTCTCTAACATATTACAATAAGTATACTATCCATAGAAATGTGGACCAGTTAAGTGACGGCACTCTTTCTACATCATTTCTTGATGGAATCTCAGACTTTGATCCATAGTTCAAGTATGTGGCTAATACCTTGGAAATTTCAAAATCGTCATTACTAATTAAAGAAACTTTGAAAGAAACTAATGTCGCTGCTAGTTTTTGATGAAAAGGCCTTCATGTATCCACTAGAAAAGAAGGAAACCCCCCTTGAAAATAATGGTGCTACAAGATTATAAGAAACATGAAGTTCAATGTTTATTTTCCACCTGAATATTCATTTCTGTGTTGTTTTTTTTTTACAGTAGCCTTGCTGCACCCGATATCCATCTCTCAATGGGCTGTGATCGAGTAAAAGAGGTTGAATCAAGTAGGTTATTTACTATCTGTAATCATTATTTTAGCATTTTTGTCCTATAGTTAAAGCAGGCAAATGAAACAACTTAGATAAAGTTGCTTTTGTGAAGACATGGTTGGTTTCTCCTAGCACAATTGTGTGCATATATAACACTTCATTCTTACTCTTGAATTTCAGGATGATTAATTTCATTAATCACGATAGTAACAATAGTTATGTATTTTTTCTGCTTCAGGATCAAGCTTGAACTAAGGTGATGCTGTTTTCTATGACAGTGGGACAGAAATTCACTCTGGTAATCTGACATGGGACTGATGTGTTGGTACAGACAATGGTGTAAAGCATTCCAATAGTGATCAATGATTTGTGAATTACGGTGCAAAAAAACTGAAGTGAAGTGACACAGTTGTAAAAAACTGAAGTGACACAGTTGTGCTTACTTGACTTCGTAGATATCGTTTGTGGACAATGGAGTCAAAGGCATTGAAACCCATCTTGTGAATTTTATTGTAGTGTATACCCAACAAATAAAATTGTGTTGAAATTCGTATCAGTCTTGATTTTACTTGAAAAAGATCTTGTTTGAAGATACAAGAAGGTGTGGTTGCTTACTTATTGTGTATCAACTGAAGTTCAGTGATAACGCTTAAACAAGACACTGGATCAGCATTAAAGATTTCAGGAAAAGGTACAAGAATGAATTTGGACAAATGCAGGAAAGACCTGGAGTCGAAACACATCAAATAGGTTCTTCCAAATAGACCAAATTTTATGTTTAGGTAGCAGTGTACAGTAGCCTACGGTGACCATGGGTGATATTTTTATACAATGAATAACCCCTGTAAAATTACATGTATAAAAATAAATAAATAAAAACCACTAAAAAATTGGCATTTAAATGATGAAGTGGACTTTGTGGGTTTCATAATTTATCAAAAAAACAGAATTTGGTTTGAGACTACAGTTCTGGGCATTTAAAAATCTGTGTCTACACAACAAAAGCTAGCTTATCATGTAGTCTATTTTTGTACTCGGCACAAGTGAAAATATTGTAAAAAATCCACCGGAATGACCTATGTTAAAACGAGTATTTCCGTTACCGAGTAAGCGATATTTAACTTCAGACAGGTTTTCAGAAAAAAGTTACCAGTTGTGGGGTTCAAATTTTGGGTTAAAAATCATGTTATCTTTCATGTTTTTTTCATGTGGTAACCATGGTTTTCACAAGTCCCAAATCTGGGGAAACAGTTTTTGAAAAAAAAATCGGTCTTCTATACAAAATAGTTTATAAATAATATATATATATTGTAGGTGTGCTGTGCAGGTTGAATCCATGTTTATCTGAGACATGCCCTTTATTTTTAGGATCAGGCCATTTCCGCTGTACTAGGCTTCCTTGCTACATTGTTAGCTCACCTGGTCCAAAGGACCAAGGTGAGCTTATGCCATACCGTGGCGTCCGTCATCCGTCCGTCTGTCCGTCCGTACGTCAACAATTTCTTTAAACGACTTCTTTTTCTTAACCACCGGTTGGAATTAATTTAAATTTGACTGGAAGCATCCCTAGGTGGTGGGGATTCAAAATTGTACAAATGGTGGGGCTGACTCCCCAGGGGGCTGAGGGGCGGGGCCAAAAGGGGTCAATTTGGCTATATTGCTTTAAGTGACTTCTCTGGAACTAAGAAGTGGATATCAACCATATCTGACTGGGAGCATCTCTAGGTGGTGGGGATTCAAAATTGTACAAATGATGGGGCTGACCCCCCAGGGGGCTGAGGGGCGGGGCAAAAAGGGGGCAATTTGGCTATATTGCTACAAACGACCTCTTCTGTAGAACTATGCCATGGATATCAGCCATATTTGACTGGAAGCATCCCTTGGTGTTGGGTATTCAAAAGTGTACAAATGGTTGGGCTGACCCCCCAGGGGGTTGATCAAAGGGGCAGGGCCAAAAGGGGTCAATTTGCCCATATTGCTTTAAGCGATTTCTTCTCAGGAACGAAGAAGTGGATATCAACCATATTTCACTGGAAGCATCCCTAGGTGGTGGTGATTAAAAATTGTACTAATATTGGGGCTGAATTTTCAGGGGGCTAAGGGGCGGGGCCAACAGGGGGCAATTTGGCTAGATTGCTTTAAGCGACTTCTCTGGAACTGTGCACTGGATATCAATCATATTTGATAAAAAGTATTCCTTGGAGGCAGGGATTTAAAATTGTACAAATGGGGTGGCTGACCCCCCAGGGGGCTGAGGGGCAGGGCCAAAAAGGGTATTTGGCTATACAGCTTTAAGCGACTTCTTCTCTGGAACTTAGAAGTGGATATCAACCATATTTGACTGGAAGCATCCCTAGGTGGTGGTGATTAAAAATTGTACAAATGGTGGGACTGACTCCCCAGGGGGCTAAGGGGCGGGGCCAAAAGGGGGCAATTTGGCTATATTGCTACAAACGACTTCTTCTGTAGAACTGCACTGGATATCAATCATATTTGATCAAAAGCATTCCTGGGAGGCAGGGATTTAAAATTGTACAAATGGTGTGGCTGACCCCCCAGGGGGCTGAGGGGCAGGGCCAAAAAGGGTATTTGGCTATACTGCTTTAAG
>NW_018480059.1:144809-173725 GCF_002113885.1 Mizuhopecten yessoensis | reverse complement strand
CTTTGAAATGGTTAATATCCCCACCCCAAAACTATATATACAATTGTTGGGCATAAAGAGACGAATGCAGTCATGATATTAGAATTGATCCCAGGGTCTGCCCCACCCTTGCAGACTTGGCCCGTGGGTCATAACTTTGAAACGGTTGAGATCCCCACCCCAAAACCATATATACAAATGCTTGGCAAAAAGAGACAAATGCAGTCAAGATATTAGAATCGATCCTGGGGTCTGGACACAGCTCTAGGGACCTAGTTTCTGAGTCAAAGCTTGGAAACAGTTGAGATCCCCACCCCATAACCATACATAAAATTTCTGGGCATGACAAATCTAATATAGCTATGCTACAAGGATGTGCCTTGGGGTCTGGCATATTCCCTTGATCTCATTTGGAGAATAGTTTGCCATGATTGCTTAGGTATCCAGGTGAGCGATACAGGCCCTCTGGGCCTCTTGTATTTCAAATTATGTTGACGTGGAATAAGAGGCAGCAGTGCCTGCGTCCACGAATATCCTATTAAATCGTATAAAAGAACTTGCTGAAAGCTTAGGATCTGACAAATTTTGAAGCAAACTTGACTGACAGAAACGTCAAATCTTTGCAGTATAAAAATCAAATTGTATCCTTAAATCCTTGTCACCTTGTGTCAGTCTTTACTAATAGTAAAACCATCTGAAGAAGCAATTAATAACAACTTGCCCAGAAGCTAAAAACATTGAAATATTCAATTTTTTGCCGACCCTTGCTAATTAATGTAATTCAATTTTTAGCTGACCTGGTCCGAAGGACCAAGGTGAGCTTATGCTATACCGTTGCGTCCGTCGTCTGTCCGTCCGTACGTCAATAATTTCTTTAAACGACTTCTTCTTCTTAACCACTGATTGGAATTTAACTAAATGTGAAACTTACAAATGTAAGGAATAAAAGTTGAATTGTGTATGTGTGTGTGTATCATTGTATGTTGTCTCTGTATTGTTTTGTATTTATGTTATAACTGATAAGTCAACCGACTACAAGTAATAAAGAACTTGAACTTGAGACTTCCGCTTGGCACTGTAGAGCGGCTACTGTATACAGGCCTTCTAAAGTTTCCTGGTTAATTAATTAATGTTATTTCCTCTTTTTTAATTATCCCCAGTGATGTTGCAGAAAAGTTTACCGGTAACATAACAAATATCGGGTGATGCCCCTTCCCCTCTTAATTTCGGTAATTTAGAACGACCGAAATCTGGGTTCCGTTTTGTAACTGCCGAAACATTATGATACCTACAGGCTACAGTAACTTCATTTTGGATATAACCGTAGCATGGTTGACTAATTAGCTCAGCCTGTTAGAGCGATAGTATCACAATCTGATATCCAGGGTTCGATATCCAGTCTAGCCCGCTTAGTTTTTACACTCGGAATATTATTTTTTATATTTGAAGGGGTATTGGGGATCATGTCTTCCTAGAAGAATAGCAAGGTGTATTTGTGAAATGGGAAATGTTGATAAATATTATTTTTTCGTACGTTATTTTCAATGGGCAAGTAATTCCCCGGCTCCTGTCGTCACATATGACACTGGCTGTTGCGAGGACATGAAACGCAGATAAATAGAAAGCAACGGAATCTCCACCCACTTGCATTATTTTGAACATGCAAATAAGTTATTTATGTGGGATCATTATCTAGTGAGGATATTTTTATTTAGTTTCCTAAATAAAAAAGAAACGCACAAAAATTTGATACAATAAACAAAAATAAGCTAAAAAACAGAAACAAAATTCTGGAGATGCGGGGGATTGAACCCCGGGCCTTTCACATGCGAAGCGAACGCTCTACCACTGAGCTACATCCCCACATGAACGAAGAGTTGTCTATACAGTGTATATAAACGCTTTATTGACAAGCTTCGACTGTTATCGGAGAAATGTTTATTTATGTTGATCTATTTTGTTTTGAATTTTATATATAAATATTTCAGAATGATACAGGATACCTCTTAATGAGTTATTTTTAACTATTATGCCCAAATACGACAGGCAGGGGTTAAAACTAGAATCGTTAACAGGTGTTGTCTCCCTTTACATGCTGATAATACGCCGCATCGAAAACCACTCCGATATTTCCGTCACACTGCAGGAAAAGGCAATGACAACGAAAAGACCCGATTGTTTTCCCTATTGTTTCGATTAATATGTTCTAGTCACCAGAAAAAAAGTTATGTTTGTTCTTTACCAATATTTCCGTCAATTTAGTATTAAAACTTCAAACTTAAAGCAACATTATTTATTTTTCGGTGTTTTTTTTCGTTTTGTTTCTTTTTTTTTATTTTATTTTTTTTTTTTATCATTTCCTATACATATAAATTAGTCTTCGGAAATTATTTTCCCATCCTGAAATAACGGATTTCATAATTGACTTAAAAGTATTTTTTTGGTTTAAAAAAGGAAACAAAAGCAAAACAATTTTAGTTTAAAAATTCTTTTAAGCTATATGTTGATATAGCTACTATATATATTGTGATTTATTTAGTCTTGCTATCGATACTATTTACCATAGTAAATGTTACACAAAGTTAACTACATGGTTATTTAAGTACAAACATGCTTTTTATTTACCTCTTCAGCACATACGGGACTGACTCCACATCTTTCTATCACACTGTTTCACGCATTCCTGAATAGATATGTTTCGGTTATGGTATCCTGTGTAATTGCTTCGAGTTCATTTCCACTGTTGGACAGTTGTTGAGATGACTGAGATCACCTCTGCTTTGCTTACCATTGGACAAATGAATACTGTTCAGGAGGTACTAATCTTACCTATCTCTGAATGTGTCTGTCACTACGCCAGATAGTTATCTGTAGCGGGGTGGTTTTACAAACAACCAAGACTTCTTTATCGATTCATATTTATTTCCACAGCACTGTCACAAACATGGTTCAACATTTTCTAAACTATGTGAACAATAACAAAAGATTACACTTAACACAATGCTTCACAAATACAATACAGACATATAGAAAAGGCACATAACTCTTACCATGTGTGTTGTGGCATGGATGAAAGACGGAGATTGCTGATTTGAAAGTGGATAGAGTATATGCTGATATCATTTCAGGGGATAGTTATTCTAATAATTGATTTTCCGGGGAAAGAAAGATTCATTCCTCATGGACGTTCCGCAAGACGTGGTTTGGAAAGAATTTTGATGTGAGTGCTTTGATTGTCAAGCCGTGTGGACCAGACGAGTGCTTTGATTGTCAAGCCGTGTGGACCAGACGTGTGCTTTGATTGTCAAGCCGTGTGGACTAGACGTGTGCTTTGATTGTCAAGCCGTGTGGACCAGACGTGTGCTTTGATTGTCAAGCCGTGTGGACCAGACGTGTACTTTGGCATATTTTGTAGAGCTCCTTTCTACGATCTGCAAGTCCCGTTATATACGATATATATATATATAATTGATTCGTATAAAACGAATATGTGAAAACAAAAACAAAAAAACAGAGTTGGGGCAGACTCAAGATGCTGTAACTTCTGTGACAAGTATACCCAACCAGATACTAAAACAGTTTATATTATTATTAAAAAAAAGGAGCTACGATTGACAATTTAACCCAGAAGACAGTTAAAGCTTTATCCAAAAGTATTATCCAATTAGATATTTGAAAACAACAAGCGTGACGTCATGAGAATTTGATGTCATGAACTTTTTTTTTAAAGTTTTGTACCGAAAAAAACCCAGAATGCAACACCTGCTATTACACTGCTTGCTCGCGAACAAACAGTTACTCATGCACTGAAATTTCAGAGATGTGCCCTAGACTGAACTAGCATACTTCATTGGACGAACTAAGGACTGACATTGTGTATATGCCTTTTCTTTTATGTCAGCAGATTGTACTTTTAGGTTTCGCTCAAGAAACCCAAGTTGGTGCTGGCTTTCCTAATAATGGGACTACCATTTCATATCTGATAGTAACACGAAGGTATTTCGCTTCAGTTCCTAGCAATTGTACGATGGCCGACAAGAGCCTGACAACAAGATATGAATTTTCATATCTTTTAGTAGATGTATTTTACAGGTATAAAACAGTCCCTGTCAGTCCCTTTCAGTCCCTGTCAGTCCCTGTCAGTCCCCCTGTCAGTCCTACAGGTATGAAACAGTCCCTGTCAGCCCCCCTGTCGGTCTCTGTCAGTCCCTATCGGTTAGGAGTATATATATAGTGAGTGAGGAGAATTTTCGACACATTCAATGGCTCAAGCACAAATAGATCAGATCAAGAAAGAAGACATCAGTATAACAGACATTTCACCTAACAGAGTCATCTGCCGCCTCAGTCTTACACAGGAAGTCATTATCAGAAAATTTAAAGGTGAGCTTAGAATTTGTCTTGTGGATGAAGGAAAGAAAACGAGAATATCGGGAGAATATTTAAAGAAACTTTTAACTCTATCGGAAAGTTTGTGGTATATCTGTGCATTTATAGAACGTTAACTTTATAATGGATAACGTCACAGACAGCGTTTGCGGCAGAACGTCTTATGATACGGCTATAATATGTCCACATCATCCATCATTAAACAAATGGTGTAACCGTGTGGATACATTTACTAATTGGCCAAATCATCACCATCAATCTCCATATCGACTCGCCAGTAACGGATTTTTCTATACCGGTATCGAAGATCGCGTTTCGTGTTTCATGTGTGGTATCACCCTGAAAAAATGGAACTATTTTGACGACATCAAAACGGAGCATATGAGATGGTCAAAAGACTGTCTGTTTCAACAGATGATGTTCGTCATTTAAATATTTAGAGTAACGTTATCATGCCAATACATACATGTGTTATAATGTAATTAAACACAGACCTGCTAGATAAAAGGCTGCAGAACTACTTGATTAAAAAAACGGAAGAAAAAGCCTTTCGGAGACTACTGAAAAATCTGCTGTGTCTCTCTTATGCATATATTGTAAAATCTAAAATAACGGAACTATTCGTATTTTCAGGTTGCGAGAATCGTCGAGCTAGTCAACATGAACATGAATGTCTGATGTATTCCGGCGCTGTTGTTATAGACTTACATTTTGACGAAGCATTAACCGTCACAAATCATTTGGAAGTGGAAAAGACTTGGCGCGAGGTTGCCATTCAATCCTGTGTACCTTCAGACACATTACAACTTCTGATGCAAGACGAACGTTTGAGGGACGAGAACTACGTGAAACAAAGCTATAGCGAAAAGATAAAGAAATACGGGAAGAAAATCGGTGAAGTTCAAGCATACCTATTCATCTAACTAACAGACAGTAGACGTAAAATACATTATAAGCGATGATCAGTATGTAGAAATTGACGTTGATAGTGATCAGATTTCCGTAATCGTTGAAGAATACGAGAGACGTCATAGATACATTTATCCCATCTGTGTGTGTTATCGTGTAAACTACTCTGACAGAGCTGAGAAACGACTAGTGAAACACATATTGAAAGAGCATCCGAAAGATACTTAGATGTAATGGTGAACTTACTGTAGACAAACATAAAGTAACACTACAGGAAAGAATATTAGCAACGTATCTATTCATTCTACTTATAGATGGACACTGATACTACTCGCCCAGTTCACCTACACATGGCGAGCTGTGCCGATCGACGGCTAACATTTGCTCAGTGGGGATGTAAACTTCGTCAGAGTCCTTATCAGTTAGCCTGTGACGGCTTTTTTTACGAAAGTGTCAGCGATTACGTGACCTGTTATAAGTGTTGGAAAACATTAAAATATTGGAATCATAAAAACTTTTCTATAGAATGTACCGATCAGCATTGTGTTTTACCTTACCCACCTAATAATAACATTAAGATTTCACCATGGGAATGAATGCTGCTTCAGATGCGCCGGAAGTCGTCGGAATGGACAACTTATTGAAATTGACATATGCAAACCACGTCAGAGAAATCATAAGTGAAAGACAATGTGATGTAAAGGTCGCCTTTATTCATATAGATGACATCAGAGTGATTCGTGACTTTATTCGAGAAACTGTTCGTTTTAAAGTTCAGAGAGGAGTTAGAAACGCTTTCATAACACAATTATGTAATGCCGAATGGAGAGTGAATGAACTCAAAACAGAAAAATGGAAAGAGAAAGTCGGTAAAATAGTCACATTCATGAATCGTGTAGAACACTGGTTTCATAAAACAGCATAATAAAAGACTACATATACCTATATTGTTTGTATTATCATTGAATATGTTGACCGAGGAAGAGAAGCGACTTATAGATGAAGTATATTACAATTTCAAGAACGGAGGTAGTTTTATGAGTCCAACGAAAGTTCATCAAGTGTTGAAATCCCAAGGATTCACTTCACCAGGTCTATACAAGATTAGAAGATATATTCAGAGCTTGGACGATTATAGCTTACAAAAACCAGTCAAGCGTTCTTTCAAGAGAGCACGAGTGGAAGTTTCCGGTCCTTACGAGGAATTTCAAGCCGATCTCGCAGACGTGTCGAACCTTTCTAAACAGAATGGTGGTACTCGGTTCCTTCTCGTCGTCATAGATGTATTCAGTCGCTTCTTATGGGTGGAACCTACAAAAACGAAAACGACAAAAGACGTGTTAGATGCGTTTAGAAAGATCGTCAGACACGCAAAAAAACCAAAACGTTTATATACCGACGCAGGTAAAGAATTTACTGGAAAATTGATGAGAAGATATTGTGAAGACAATGACATTAAATACTATACTAGCCGCAATGAACAGAAAGCTTCCGTGGTCGAGCGTGTCATACGAACCGTTACGATAAAACAGAATCAAAACTTCAGGTTTAAGCTTGACAGCCTGGTGAGAATCTCACACCTAAAACAACTCTTTAAACGAGCTTATCAACAACAATGGTCTTCAGAAATATTCAAAGTCAACAAGCGTTTCTTACGTCAAGGTATACCACAGTACCAGTTAATAGACTTTTTGAACGAGCCAATCACGGGGAACTTTTATCAATCCGAACTACAGAGAGTGGACAAGGACGAAAACGCATTATGGTACATCGAAGAAAAAGTGAAAAAGCGTAAGAGAGCCGGTCAAATCGAATGGCTCGTTAAATTCGAAGGCTGGCCGTCTAAATATAACCAGTGGATAGCAGAGAAAGACATCAGAGATGTAAGCAAAGCCTAAGATGTCACATTACGTAGTCATTCACAGTGATGGAAGTAAGAATTACTTTCCTCAAAACAAACCTTACCAATTCGGTGCGCACTTCCAAACACCGCTTAATCTACATGGAACTTGGAAAGTGGCCTTAGTCGACATTACATTAACTACGAGTGGTACGAAGACGAGACATAACTTATACCTATACAGTGACGTATGTGACGAAAGCTTCGTCGATGGTGAAAAGAAAACTCTTCTCCGTCCGATAAGAGCAATGAAAGTAGCAAACTGGTCCCAATCGTTCAATGTTCCATACTACGTATCTGTGAAAAAGTCAGAAGTTAGAGACATGGAATTTCATATAAGAACGGGAAAGGGTGATTCAGCTTCATTCTTAAAAGATCAAGCGACGATCACACTTCACTTTAAACAATATCCATTTCTAGCATGAACGTTTCAAAGATGTACGTTCCCAACGTGGGGAAATGGATAAAATATTATCAAGAGGTAGCACGTGGAAAAGAAAATGCTTATGTAGGCAATACGAAACGAAACGTGAAGCAATTCGGTGGAGGATTGTCACAAAATTCGAACGAATTCATGATTCCCATAGACAAAAACGATAAAGTGGGAGAAAAGGCCTTACCTTCGCGAGAGGTAAACGTAAGCATGGTCTCTCCAGCTCAAGAAGTACTGGAACAAGTCAAATCCCAGGTGAAAAGGAAACGAACTCCAAATCGTCGTCAGTCTGCTAGGAAACGTCGACGTGTAAACAGTCCACGAACACATCTAAAGAAACGAAAAACAAGTACAACAAAACGGAAGACGAGTAAAGTGAAAAGTAAAGCCAAAAGGAAATTTGTGAAAAAGAATAAAAGGAAGAATAAGAGTCTGATATCACAATGGCTGCGTTAAACAAAGAGTTCTTCAGAGAAGCACAGCCGTCAGAATTAGCAATATTTGACCTTCCACCGACACAGACAGCTGTCGAAAATATTTACTATCAAGACGTGTTACCGTTATCTTAAATCACGAGCGATTCAGTAGTAGAATTCGCCGTTTCCGGACAAAACGGATTGGAATTACTAGATTTACGAAACAGTCTGATCTATGCAAAGGTGAAAATAACTAAAGCGGACGGAACCGCCATAGCCCTTACCGATGATGTAGGACCCGTCAATTTGTTTTTACCTTCGTTATTTTCACAAGTCTACAGGGGAAGAACATAGTTTCAACAACGAGTCATTATTCCTACAAGGCTTATATACAGAGTCTTTTGAAATACGGTAATGAAGCAAAGACGACTCAGTTGACTACTCAAATATGGGGAGCGTGACGACGAGGGAGACATGGGTGAACATAGTCCTAGAACCGGAGCAAACAACGCGCTCTTGGTAAGAGCTCAAATGTTCGAAGGTGGGAAAGTGGTAGATGTGGTCGGTCCGCTCTATCACGATTTTTTCAAGATGGATAGGTATCTATTGAACCAAGTCAACGTCAACGTCAAACTCTATCGTTCTAAACCAAGTTTTTGTCTCCTATCCGGTACCGCATCCGCCGATTATAAGGTATCCTTTGAAGACATTCGACTACGCGTAAGCAAAGTCAGGGTCAACCCGGCCGTCATCTATGCACAAAGTCAAGCTCTCGACGTGACCAATGCCAAATATCCATTTACACAGACCATGGTCAAGCAGATGACCATCCCTACCGGGACAACAAACTTCACTTACGACAACATATTCCAAGGTGTGAGACCAAACCTCGTCGTAGTTGGATTCGTAAACGCCAGCAGTACCACCGGTGACTACGAACAGAACCCCTGGTTTTTCCAACCCTATGACGTCACATCCATAGGAGTCTACGTAGATGGAGTACCAGTCGGCGGAAACCCCATAAAACTCAAATATGGTACAACCGGCGGTCAAACCACCATTCCAGTCCTTAGAACCATGTTACAATCGACGGGGAAATGGCTTAACGATACCGGTTCTGACATAGAGAGGGACGATATTGCAAAAGGATATGCACTCTACACCTTCGAATTGGAACCTACCTTTCAAACTAATCAATATCTCACCTTACTCAAACAAGGGAACGTCAGACTAGAAGTCATCTCTGGAACGGCATTGACGACAGCGGTATCCTGCATCATTTACTGCGAATATCCGGGTTACTTTGAAATCAATGCTGCGAGAGATATAGTATTACCATGAACACCTCACAGTTGCGTTGCATCATAGACTGTGATCCTGTAATGAGAAAAAACGGTGATAGGGGTTTACGCTCGTGACGAGATACCGAATGAGATGGAAACATTTCCAATTGGTTACATCGTCAATACGGACAATCGTGATAGTCCGGGAAGACATTGGTTAGCTTTCTATTGTAAATCAAAGGGGAAAAAGGAATTGTTCGATAGCTATGGACATTCACCGAGTTATTTTTCGCTCGAAGCTAATACCTACAACGATAGACGGCTGCAGAGTAACACATCGAGAGTGTGTGGACAATATTGTTTGTACTACTTGATGAATCGTTGCAGAGGGATACCGATGGAATCCATCCTAAGACCTTTTGGAAATAACTTAGAAGCAAATGACAAATATGTATACGAATTCATTCAGAATTCATTTCCTTACTGTTTTAACTATACACGTACTCATCAAACATGTTGTACCGAATAGTAAATAGTCTATAAAAGTATACAGGAAATATTATTTATGTATAGATTAAAAAAGGTTGAAGAAAAAATAAATCTTATAAATAGCAAAGTTTCGTGTTTGTGTCTTCATTTTACAATTAACGATGACGTGGTATACCAGACAGAGTCTCATCAAGTTCCAATATCCATGTAGAGCCATGGTGTGTGGTGCTTCTGGTTCTGGAAAAACATTCATAATCAAAAAGATATTGGAGAACGCTAATGGTATGTTTAGCGAACCCCCTAAAGAGATCATTCTATGTTACGACACGTGGCAGCCTGCATTTGACGAGTTCAGACGAAACTTGAAGGAAATCACGTTTCATCAAGGTTTGCCAAACGAAGATCAGTTAAATGAATGGGGGGATATAGAAGGTCATAAACTACTGGTGATAGACGACTGTATGGCAGAGGGAGTGGACAGCCCACATCTAATGATTTTTTTTTTGCGTGAAATCTCACCATCAAAACTTTACCGCCATGTTTTAAGTACAGAACGTATTCCAGAAAGGAAAAGTCATGCGCACATTGAGTCTAAATACGCAATATTTCGTTCTGTTTAGAAACTATAGAGACCAATCGCAAGTAGAAGCATTAGGACGACAGATATTTCCCAGACAGAACGCTAACTTTAGAGAAGCATACCAGTTGGCAACATCAAACAGATTCGGTTATTTATTAATCGATGTCTCACCTTCGAATCCGAACGTAACTATCATAGGTCTACGCTCCGAAGTACCACCACTCCTTACTAGGATCTTGCTGGGAGAGGATACGGTATTGTATTTCCCTAAAAAACAATGAAGAGTTTAGTAGAATTCTGGTTGATAGCATCGAGCGAACAGAGGAAAGGCATATTGTTAACGTAAACAGATAGACAACTCAAATTTCTGATGGAAATAATTCATAACATTGCTGTAGATAACATCACCATTTCTGACGAGGATAAAATGACTATAGCTAAACACAAAGTGGCCATACGTAAAGTATTGACGAAAGGAATCAGTAGACGTCAAAGAAGACGGAGACTACTTGTAGTGAGTCAAATAATACCCGTATTCTTCAGAAATTACTTGACATTGCTAGAGCAATGATATTGATATCAAAGACAAAATATGACGAAATCATCAGACATCAAGAACCCGACGATTCATCGAGCATCCCGCCAGATACTGATATTAACTCTAATAAGTCGAAAGACGACGTCATCCCATCTAATTAAATGAAAGTCGATAAGTCTAGTGTGGAATCAACCGATCACGAACATGATCAATCTATTGAAAAACCGCGCAATGACAGAGAGCAGACTACATCACTCAGACGGAGCATGCGTAGAAAAGCAAAGAGTCAACGAGGTGGAAAACTTTTTGTGAAGACCACGCCTCTTCAATTTGAGAAACAAATCAAGCGGAAATGGTTGTCATTTAAGATATAAAACCTACACATTTGAACGATAGTGGACACACAAGGGATGAAACACTCGAACGAGAAACATGGCAGCACGATGATTTACTTAAGTCAATGTCTAATGGTGACGAGAATGCCATAGAAACTGTGAGAAAGTTGAAAAGGGCATTAGACGCGGTGGACAAAAAGAATAATTACAAATGTCACATATGTAATAAGACGTTCGGAAGGAAATATACTATGAAAGCACACGTAGCAAAATATCACGAAATTACACAGACTGGAGGAGAAAGAGATATTCGATCATCCCTACCTGAACCCTTAAGAACTCCACCATCAGTGCGGGATCAATCGCCTTCCGGTGTTCAATCGCCACTACCTGAGCCTTCCGGTGCTCAATCGCCACTGCCTGAGCCTTCCGGTGTCCAATCACCGCTGCCTGAGCCTTCCGATGTTCAATCACCGCTGCCTGAGCCTTCCGATGTTCAATCGCCACTGCCCGAGCCTTCCGGTGTTCAATCGCCACTGCCGGGGCCTTCCGATGTTAAATCGCCGCTCCCGGGGCCTTCCGATGTCTAGTCGCCACTGTCAGAATCATCTGTACGAGAAGGACATACTTTTTCAGACGATGTGAGTTTGGGAGGGAATGCAAACGTCAGAAACATATTTCCAAATTTCGAGCACAATAGTGACATACTCACCTTTTTTGCCAATTCGAAAGCGGAAGTGATGGAACATGTCAAAAATCTGTGTGAAGTTTGAACGGGATAAAATGGTACTTAAACATTCGTATAGCATTGGAAAAGGAAGATCGAGAAGGTAATGTAGTGCAGACCACACCGCATTTCTTGAGTAGAAATTATATGTTGATGTCAAATGAATCGGGTCTAGAACACGATATCAATGCAGCGTATCAGAAAATATTTGCCTCGTTTGAGGAATTCGTTAGGCAAGGGTCTGCATGGGTACTCAAGAAAATCATCAGGCTTGAAAAACATTGCAAACTACTCACCTTTGAATGGTTCCTCTTACATACCGACTCCACTCACTTTCCGTAAGAACAATTTGATCAATGTCCTTAATTCTGACGATAAGTGCTTCCTATGGTCAGTTTTAGCGTCTCTCCATCCGGTCGATGCCCTATCCGAACGCGTTTCTCATTACGAGAAGTACGAATGCGAATTAGTTATGACAGGTATCAAGTATCCCATCTCCATTTCTCAAATCGATAAATTCGAAAGACAGAACGGTATAGCAGTGAACGTGTTTGGGGTCGAGGATAAAACGATTTATCCTATGTACACGACAAAGACGAAACAGTCCCGTCATCATGTCAATCTGCTATTTTTACATGAAGGTGTAAAACATATTACTGCCTCATTCCAAATTTGAACACATTTTTGAGTAGAACGAAAAAAACGAAACATCTAACACATTTTTGTCAGCATTGTTTGCAGGGTTTCACGAGTAGTGTACTGTTAAACAGACATGTGGAACTGTGTTCCAATCACAAGATGCAGAGAGTAGAATTTCCCAATGAAGACGATACCCTCTTATCGTTTCAAGACTTTCAGAAACAAATGAAAGTACCCTTTATCATTTTTGCCGATTCTGAAACGTTTGTAGAGCAAATGGATTCATGCGAACCAAACCCTGACCATTCGAGCACGACTAAGACTACAAAATTCGAACCCTGTGGGTTTGGATACCAAGTCGTATGCATGGAAGACAGATATACGAAACCACCTGTCATTTTCAGGGGGAGTGACGTTAGTAAACATTTTCTGGAATGTATCATAGAGGAAGAAAAACAAATCAAAGATATCTTACATCACCCAGAACCGCTCATCATGACTCTTCAGGATGAGCAGTCTTTTGTGACAAGTAGCCGATGTCACATATGTGGTAAACACTTTACGGACAGCAGTACCGTGGTGCGAGATCACTGCCATTTGAGTGGCAAATTTCGCGGCGCTGCCCATACCGAGTGTAATTTGAAGTACAAATATCCTAGTCACATACCGTGTGTTTTTCACAACTTAAAACAGTTCGATGCGCACATTCTAACGGAAAGCAAAGGAATATTCAAAGATCGTGAACTCAATTGCATTCCAAACACTACGGAAAAATACATTTCGTTTAGTCTAGGTGACATTAGATTCATAGATTCGTTTCAGTTCATGTCTCAGAGCCTAGAGACTCTGACAGAAAATCTTGCCAAAGAGGGTGTGGTAAAATTCAATAATTTCTCTAGAGAGTTTACCGAATCAGAAGCCAAGTTGCTTCTCAGAAAAGGTGTATATCCCTACGAGTACGTAGACAACCCGAATCGGTTTTTCGAACAAAAGCTCCCCCCAAAAGAGAAATTCTATAGTTCGTTGAGTAGATCACACGTGTCAGATGCCGATTATACACATGCACAGAACGTGTGGGAGAAACTGAACATTTCAAACCTTGGTCAGTATCACGACCTCTATCTCAAGACGGATGTGTTACTATTGGCCGATGTCTTTGAGAACTTCAGAAACATGTGCCTGGAATATTACGGGTTAGATGCAGCTCACTTCTATACCAGTCCAGGTCTGGCTTGGAGTGCAGCCTTGAACATGACGGAAGTGAGGTTAGAACTCATCAGAGGTCCAGACATGTATCTCTTTTTCGAAAACGGGATACGAGGTGGCGTTAGTATGATCTCTAACAAGTACGCTCTAGCTAACAATCCTTACATTCCAGAAACGTGGGACCTATCCCAACCACATTCGTATATCATGTATACGGATTGTAATAACTTGTACGGAAAGGCCATGTCGGAATCGCTACCCGTGGAAGAGTTTCAATGGGTTGAAAGCCCACAATCATTTGACATAGCCAAAATCGCCAAAGACGGAGACTTGGGATACGTGTTGGAGGTAGATCTGGAATACCCAGACGAACTTCACGTCAGTCATTCCGATTACCCCCTCGCTCCGGAGCGAAAAAAAATCCCCGACATAGACTTGTCACCGACCAGTAAACAACTGTGGGAAACGTTACATCCTAACCCCAAACACACCGATGACAAATTACAAGGGCACGTACCGACAGCAAAACTGATTCCAACATTAGAACGCAAGACGAAGTACATCTGTCATTATAGAAATCTACAGTTGTATTCGGAATTGGGTCTAAAAGTCGCCAAAATCCACAGAATCCTAGAATTTAAACAAAAACCGTGGTTACGTCCATACATACAATTCAACACGTCCAAAAGAGCGTCGTGTAAGAACGAGTTCGAGAAAGATTTCTTTAAACTCATGAATAATGCCGTGTTCGGTAAGACGATGGAGAACGTACGATCTAGAGTCGATATAAAGCTGGCACACACGGACAAAAAGTTCGAAAAGTACGTGGCAAGACCTTCTTTTCAACGGTTCACCATCTTTAACGAGGACTTGGTAGCCATTCAAAACGATAAAATCAAACTAGTATTAAACAAACCCGTGTATGTAGGGCAGACCATTCTAGATCTATCGAAATGTATCATGTACGAGTTTTATTACAAGTACCTAAAACCGAGATATGGAGATGGAATAAAGCTACTCATGACGGACACGGACAGTCTATTGTACCACGTCCAATGTCCAGACGTCTATGATGACATGTATCGGGACAGACACCTGTTTGACCTGTCCAATTATCCAATCGACCATCGTTGTCACGATACAAAGAACAAAAAAATACCCGGATATTTTAAAGACGAAACGGGAAGCGAACCCATTGCAGAGTTTGTAGGACTCCGCGCTAAAATGTACTCTTACGTCTATGCCGTACAATCACGGTTAGAAACCGACAATCCTACCGTTCTACGAAACGATATGAAAGAAAAACAGGTAGCTAAAGGCATTGCAATGACGACCATCAGACGGGACCTAAGACATGAAATGTATAGGAACTGTTTATTCGAAAACACAATTAAAATGTGTAAAATGAATTCGATTAGAAGCGATAAACACCAACTGTATGTTTATACCGTCAACAAGTCGGGTCTGTGTGCCTTCGATGACAAACGTTGGGTCTTACCCAATCGATATGATACGCTTGCGTTTGGTCATTATATTATTTCTACCATGGATTGGCAATAAAAATGAAACAGAAATGTAGTTTTACAAATATTTATTCAAATGTCAGACAGAAGTCGTCATGAATGAATAGATTATTGTAAAACTATGTTCATATGTATATAGATTACATGTAGATTATATACTATATATTGTTGAATTTCAATTTGAAAAAAGAAAAGAAAAGAAATATAAGAAAGTGTCAACAAGTATCAAAACTAAATTAAAATATTTTTTTTAAGTTGTAACACTAAAGTTAAAGTATGAGAGACGTTATCTGTATTGCGTTAAAGAAAAGTTTCAACATGTATAAAAACTAAATTAAAATATTTTTTTTAAGTTGTAACACTAAACTTGAAGTATGAGAGACGTCATCTGTATTGCGTTAAAGAAAAGTTGTACAAAATTATTTTTTAAGTTGTAACACTAAAGTTAAAGTATGAGAGACGTCATTTAAAGTTTGAAAAGTATGAGAGACAGCAAGTGAAATTCGACAAGTATGAGAGACATCCCGTGTATCATATACTATAGTTTGGTAAAACTATTAGATTACATGTTTTTAAATAACACTACCATATACCATTGTTGGATATTCATTTCACTTACGTTACAATGTTGTAATTGATGGAGTCTTATTTCATAATATGAATGTTGCTGACTTTTAATAAAATTTGTTTTAAGTTGTAGAATTAAAGTTGAAGANAATGTTTATATATATATATATAAAAGATTACATGTTTTTAAATTACACTGTCATATACCATTGTTGGGTATTCAATTCACTTATGTTTCAATGTTGTAATTGGAGGAGTTTTATTTCTCAATAAAATTTTAGCGACAACAAAGTCGTTTGTTTTATAAAATCTGAGAAAATGAGGTTATAATGAGGGACCAAGTAGTAACTTTATGCAAAGGACGTGATCATAAATTGTTTACAGCGGGCTGTTCTTGTTGCTTAACCAGTTCTTAATTCAAACCGCAACGTCTCTTGGACTTGACATAGTGGGTGTCCTCCAAACATAATATACTTACTTGTCCGAAACATCTAGTAGTATACTCGTATTTCTTCAAGATTAATCATAACCATCTTCCATTTGTTTATATGATGTCTAAGTGTAAGCGAACCGTCAAAATTAATGCAAACCGGAAATGACACAGTCTGAAGATTTTTTTTCTTTTCTATATTTGTCTAACTCAACGGAAAATATATGGGATTTATCTAACTCATCATTTAATAAACAAATATGCATAATCAGATAAATTATCTAAGTTAATGTTATGCATGGGTTAAATTATGATGGTATTGTAATGATAATGTCAGCATTGAGCTATGTCATATGATTGCCCCGAAATTTACTTTTATATTTATGCCTTCTATTGTTGTTAGGACATATTATATGCCAGACATGTGTTACAAAGACATGTCGAACGTTTTCTAAATTATATTATATATATTGTATAATCATTTATTTGGCATAATTTCTTTGCTTAGTTGAATATGCACGCCATGTTAGTACATATAGAAGCATGTATATCACTTAAGGGAGGTAATGTTTCATTATGTCGATTTTTCGGTTTGGTAGTTAGATGATGCCGCGAAAACGGTGTATGGCTTAATAGAAGTCGTCGCTAGGAAACGTCTATGAGATAGCACGATGATGTGACAAAAACATTTACAACACAATCTCGCATCCAGGAACACGAAACTCTAAAATATGATACATTGGATATATTGCTAACAATAAATAAAAACGTATATCAAATAAACACGAACGAGTGTCATAATAACCGACATATGCTTATAATTATGATATGCATTGTAATTAAAATAAGAATATACATTACATCAGTTTAAGCAGATCAATGTATCAAGAAAGTATTCATATTTTTAAATGGCCAACCTGTGATACAGGGTTGAGTGATGAGTTCTAGTGTGATACAGGACAGAGAGGTAATACAAAGTAACTTGCAACTAAGCTTGGGACAAACGCGTTGTTAAGCCAAGTAAACGAACTGGAAACGTTAATCCCTTGTGATGTATTAAAAAGTGCACCATAATAGTAACATTGTCGGATTGGTTTCCTATATTTTTGCCTATTGCAAACAAAGCATGGAAAACTTAGTTTTTACAATGTAAGATATTTACCTGATGTCGGCAGGTAAAGCCTTCAGTGTTTACCTGAATATTATTATGCAATCAGGCTTAGACAATTCAACAATGCATTTTCCCAATGCAGCTCATGCAATAATGCAATACCTATGGTGAACAAATTCCAAGACTTGTTAATTTGTGTAAATGGCTGTAGTGCAGATATTAGCCATAACACATGCATGTCTTCACAAATGCAGATAATGATATGACGTGATAACCGTTGCAATACACCTTAGATTGACGAAACAGTTCTCTCTCAGTTATGTCATTTGAGTAATGACACGTTTTTTAACATATATACTTTACTATTTATTAATTTAAAAATAACCAGTATCCTTATTTTGATGTTTTAACAATCATATAATTAAAAGGGTTTTATGCACCTTCCCTTCGGTTTTAACAATAGTTTTGAACGGATTTGGATTTCCAACTTCTCGGGTTCTAGCATCACCGATGACTGCTAGAAGGATGTAACAGTTGTATGGTGAAGTGCAATTTATTTTTGCATGTTGCATCTATTGTAAACTTTTAAACCTGGGGTGCTTAGTGTGTGTGTCTTAAATTCATCTTTCTACTCTATAAAGCATTACATTTGAATAATGAATAAACGCAAAGCCTTTCATATCGCGGTCATCAACCTTACGACAAAGCGTTACTGCCTACAATGTTATTTTAATATATATATAGTGTTTAAATATAATAACTCAGTAGATTTATATATATTGCAATAATTTTTATTTACATTTGGTTTAAATTGTTGAATATACATTCCACTTTATAAAGGGCACCTCTCCATAAAGGATACTTCTCTATAAAGGATACTTCTCTATAAAGGACACCTCTCTATAAAGGACACTTTTGTCTGGTCCCTTTGTCTGCACATTTAAATGTTCATATATTTAAATTCTAGAGGATATCGAATGGATGAGGTTCTACCTCATCTCGCCATACCTCCAACAACAGGTAAGTTAGATTTTTATGAAGATGTTCTTAAATGATAATGCTCAATGATGATGATGTGATTTACAACGTTTTGAATAATATTTATTCATGTATATAATTTGATTTTACGTTACATTTACATTGTAGATGAAGCAGATGTAGAGGATGAAGATTCATTTGAGGGTATGTAGAAAATGTTTATATTTCTTAGGTTTTATTTCATATTTCAATACCTTGTGTTACACTAAACATTATTGCTAATTATTCTTTTAAACTTGTAGAATCTAGAGAGGAACTGGAGAGCACCTTCACATCCTCTTGTACATCTGTCTCCTCTAGCAGACCACTAGGTAAGAATTTATACAATCAGAATTGATTTGAAGGTAGACTGCTTATTTTGTCTGGTATGAATATATAAATGGTTCTGTTCAGTAATTTTTTTATTGAAAAATGTTTTTAAAAATGTTTCTCTTTTTAACTTGTAGTTGAGGTGGAGGTGGAAGTGGAGATGGAGCAGTCATCGAGAAGAAGCCCGTACACTCCAAGGAATCGCGTGTGTTAGAGTTTTCTGGGTTTTTTTCTCTCTTTTTTTTCTTAGTTCAGTGATTGTTTGATATTTACATAAACACATATTACTTCGTTTGGATATTAAACATTTAATAATACTGGTTTCATATATCAAACACTAAATAATACTTGTTGTTTGGTACTTTTAAAACAGAAACTAAGTATAATGTGACTTTTTAATTTTTTTTAGTTCAACAATTTACCTTTATTGTGATAATTATTTTTTAATTCGGTAATGTTTCTTGTTTTGTAACTTTATTGTGGTAATTTTGAAACAAATACTCATTGTTTTGTAATAATTTTGAAACAAATACCCAGTGTTTTGTAACTTTATTGCGATAATTATTTTTTTAAATTCAGTAATCTTTCTTGTTTTGTATCTTTGTTGTGATAATTTTGAAACAAATACTCAGTGTTTTGTAATAATTTTGAAACAAATACCCAGTGTTTTGTAACTTTATTGCGATAAAAAAAAAATGCAGTAATGTTTCTTGTTTTGTAACTTTGTTGTGATAATTTTGAAACAAATACTCAGTGTTTTGTAATAATTTTGAAACAAATACTCAGTGTTTTGTAATAATTTTGAAACAAATACCCAGTGTTTTGTAACTTTATTGCGATAAAAAAAAAATGCAGTAATGTTTCTTGTTTTGTAACTTTGTTGTGATAATTTTGAAACAGCTACTCAGTGTTTTGTAATAATTTTAAAACAGATACTTAGTGTAACGTGACTATTTTTTAGTCTGATTTTACCAATGTTTAATTTATCTATCTTTTTTATATGATTATACCAATGTTTAAGATATATTGCAACTTTATTGTGATCATTTTGCAACAGATACTCAGGATAATGTGACTATTTTTTAGTGTGATTTTATCAATGTTTAAATTATCTTCTTCTTTTTTGTATATGATTATACCAATGCTTAAGTTATCTTTTATATTATGATTATACATATCCATCATATATAGGGAAAAGTTTGTCTTTTTTTATTTACTGTACTAAATAAATGTTTAAATTTGAAACTGTTGTTGTTGTTGTTGTTTTTATCATTCTAATGCAACTCTTAAGGATGAGGTCTACTTGTGCGATTCAGTTACATATATTTATAGGATTCCACTCTCTTTAATAGTATTAGACAGTGTCATATACTTTTATAACTCCCAACCCATATACATATGTTGGTACACATGGGTTAGATGTATGAAAATGTTGTACGCATTTGATTCAGTTAGCAACTTTATCTTGTACTATACAGATGCTACTTAATCATTGTTCTGAAGAACAGTCGTTATCATTAGCAGCAAAGTTGACACTCTCTGTTGACTGCTACGATTGATAATACAACTCTGCTCTCTCGAATAGTAATGTAATAAGGTTCAGTACGTTAATGATACACTTGCTATGTGTTAAATGTAATTATCCTAAGGTAATAAAAGGATTGAGTATATTCTATACAAGAGAAAATGTGTGAAAATGTCCAACTGATAGTTGTGATTTTACAGGCTTTGGACTGTCTGACATATATTGTCATTAGATTAGAGATTAGAGTCAACCGTCCGTCCGTCCGTCATTTGTCTCTCTTGCTAGCCATGACGTATGAACAAGAGCTCTACCGCTTCATCGTATGAAATATTGTCTTCCAGACACATCCGCTCTATCCTACGACGTGTCTCGGATATCATAGTAACAGAAAGCATTTGCCTTTTCTCTCTCATCTTCATTATCAAATGATGCTCCCTTTCCTAAACAGGAGCATACATATCTTCTCTGTGTTGTGTCGCCGTACATAGTTTAAGCTCCTTATGTAGAGATGCATCACGATGTAGTCCTAATTTGTGGAGGATTATTAGAGATCGCTGAACTTTTTCAAGCCAGTTTGGAGCAGCACTAATCTCGTCCGTTATCGAGTGAAAAGTGATGAAAATGCGATTGTGTACGTTACTTTATATCTATGTGCCCTACAGTATATATGTATAGATACGGACTGTTTTCACTTAGGGACTGAAAGGGACTGACAGGGACTGAAAGGGACTGACAGGGACTGTTTTATACCTGTAGGACTGACAGGGACTGACAGGGACTGAAAGGGACTGACAGGGACTGAAAGGGACTAACAGGGACTGTTTTATACCTGTAAAATAATCTACTTCTTTTTGTACCACGGTACACTTTTATATGGTTCACAAAGATATGAAAATTCAAATCTTTGTGTACCATGTAAAAGTGTGCCATGATACACAAAGATATAAAAATTCAATTATTTGTGTACCATGTAAAAGTGTACCATGGTACATAAAGATTATATACAACTTTACAAAAATACTCTTTACTTTCACATGTATATGTACCAACAGCCGATATCCGCCGGCAAAATGATTTGAATTTTCATATCTTTCTGTAACGTGGTACACTTTTGCCCGGTACAAAAAGATATGAAAGCTTCTCTCATTTTAGTACCGCGTTACACTTTTTTTCATTTCTTTTTGTACCACCTACGGTACAAATAGATATGAAAAAAGTGTACCATGAAATCACGCGTTACACTTTTTTAATATCTTTCTGTACCGTGGTACACTTTTGCCCGGTACAAAAACATATGAAAGCTTCTCTCCTTTTAGTACCGCGTTACACTTTTTTCATTTCTTTTTGTACCACCTACGGTACAAATAGATATGAAAAAAGTGTACCATGAAATCACGCGTTACACTTTTTTAATATCTTTCTGTACCGTGGTACACTTTTGCCCGGTTCAAAAACATATGAAAGCTTCTCTCCTTTTAGTACCGAGTTACACTTTTTTCATTTCTTTTTGTAATTCCTACGGTACAAATAGATATGAAAAAGTGTACCATCAGAGCATCGGAATGTTGTTATCGGACACTTTGACGAGAACTGACCCCGAATAGTGAAGCCCTAATTACAACTTCGAAACAAGTCGTGAAGTTCATTAATCACTTCTGATGAAAAACAGAGTTAGTTGCAATTGTGTTAGTATAGGGGCCTTGACAGGGTCTCCAAAAAGTATAAAGGACATCTGAATATTTTTGTCATTTCCCTTGTTTTGATAGATGTCGAGATTTTAAAAGAATCGTACAACTAGCTCATAATCCATAATGACTTCCTTTTTAACGTAAAACATTTATAAAATTCGGTAAAGGATATTGAATAGTTGATTTCAATTTAAATGAGTAAGTCATAGTTTGGTAGCTCATTTGGTGTAATAAAAATAACAGGCATTCCGTGCGATAACATTTCATTGTATGTGATGACAGCCTTATCAGGGTGTAATTTGTCATAAAGGGTAACATTTTCGTCTGATGGTTTCACATGTTTCTGTACCATTGCTGTTTTCAGCCGTTATTTTGGTACAGAAAGATACAAAAGCAACGGGTTGATTTTATTTCTGCTTTCATATCTTTGTTTACCATGGTACACTTTTACATGGTACACAAAGATTTGAATTTTGATATCTTTGTGTACCATATACAAGTGTACCATGGTACAAAAAGATATGTAAATTCACATCTTTTTGCCAGGCTCTTGTCGGCAATCGTACAATTGAGTGTCTATGGATGACCTATGGGTGCCTATTCGCAGTATTATAGAGGACATGGCATTTGTCAAGATAGAATATCATCTTCCACTTTCTATCGCAAAGACCTAATCTGTCAAGGTCTCATTGCAGAGTGTGAGCGTCTCTTCCTGATGTTACAGTGAGATACATAATAGTATCATCTGCAAACAGTCTAACAGATGATGAAATGTCCGCCATAATGTGGCAGTGTATACACAAATCTTTCAAACTTTTAGTATGAAATATTTAGTCCTTTTAAATTATTTTATTACAACGTATGTCTAACGCCATCTATTTTAATACATGTACTTGTGCAGTTCACGTGTCCATCTGAGTATTTTTCACCTGTATTGTATTGTCATGTTAATGTCTTTGTCACGTGATTGCGTGTTTGTACGTGTACCTGTGAGTTTTTACCATCATTCCTGCACTTGACATGGACAGTACCTGACGTACATGTTACCCGTACATCTTATACAAGACCTACAGACCAGTGCCATCGAAGTGCAGCAAGATTAATACAGTCAGTGACCAGAAGAAAAAACAGTTTAAGTTTATGCTATTAATAACCTTTATGGAATTATTTATTTTTCAATAAGAGGAAGCTAAATTATCTTTCCTTTATTAGACGTATTTTAGGTGTTGTTCGTCATACTTTTTGTGATGTTCCGATTTGATTAATCCAGAGCGTTATACCGAGGTGATATTAGTAAACAAACCTCTTTTCGGATTAAATAGTCATCGAATATTTTAATATATATACAAATCTTAACCAAGATTTAATAAATTGATTCTTTTTATAAGTGCTATATACCTGGACGTATTCGAAAGTTGACCAACCCCATGTAAGCGGTGAATGTGTCACAGATACACACGATACACAGATATTTTCTGACGCTATATATCTATATACAGGAATCACAATCCTTTGAAAGTCAGGTCATCAACTGCAATGCACATGATTATAATTGTGAAGTTCACAGTTCAATTGTTTCTCTAAAACAATATTCTGTTGTTGATTTTGCATATGTTTAACAAATTCCTTCTGAAATTTGATTGTCGTTGAACTTACCACATTAGTTGGGAGGTCGTTTTACACATCTAACATTCTGTTCATAAACGATTATTGTTCTCACCTAACCTCGAAAACTCCTTGTATTCTTTAGACTTGTGACTTCGAGTGGATGATCTCTTTATGATCGGAAACAATTCTGCGGTTCTTTCCCGGAAATGATTATATAAACTTCAATGTAACCACGTGATCTTCTATAATTTATGTTGGCAATGAAATATTTTGTTACAAATGTTCCGTACGAAAATAGATAAGTCTTTTATTAAGAATGGCCGGGAACTTGTTTTGTTGCTCAGTTTTGTACATTCACAATTGCTTCTACTTTTTTTTCTAAATGAGAAAGCCAGACTTGATAAACATGTTCCATATCAGGTCTTGACTAAAATTGTATATAATAGCTTAAAACTATTGCTGTTATATTTGGAATAAAATTCATCAGTTTGGTATGAATAATAAAGTCTAAATTTGTTTTGAACACAAGCAGGAGTTGAAAACTGATTTTGCCAGCTTTCTAAAACGTGTGCTTCCATTGTCAAGGAAGGAGTCTAAATAATTTAACTCCTGTTTGTGTTCAAAACAAACTTAGACTTAATTACTGTTGATGCAGTGTCTATGTCTCCGTAACATTCCCATCATCATATCTTCTATTTTAAACTTTCCGTATACTGTATATATTTTCGCAAGGCTAATATTTCGTGGTTGTCCCAATCGGAACAATTTCGTTGGGAGTTCACGGCCGCTGGTTTCTTCCGTACATGTAAGTTTGATAAGCTCGGGACAATCGTAGAATCATGGGCATGCCACATTTATAACTGAGTTTAGTTTACCTTTTAATAAATGAATGTGTTGAATTTCATTCTTTTATAACAACCAAGGGAAGAAAAGGTTTCAAATCTAGTCAGTATCGACACTGCCACAGCACCGAGAGCTGGTTCACGTTACGTCCACTGGATTTTTCGACAGTAAACGGGTTGACACGTCTTTACTTATTTTGTGTGTCTGTTTTTAGTCACGGAGATTATGATTTAGGATTATCGCGAATATAGCAAAAAATGAACCTAGAATAATACCAACTATACATAATATGTAAATGGATTTTTTTTCTGTCAGTATTCTTTTTAGAGCTTACACTTTTTATGGTTGCGTATTTGCCATTAGAATGTTGTTAAATCTATCAATTTTATTGTTTCCTACATGCATCATTTTACGGGTTTTTTTCGGATAAAAATGTGGTTGTCAGATTTCTGACTATCTGTGTAGGAAATACATATCTAGTACCTTTGTCCAAGTTGACCTTTGTAACGGTATACCTTATTTTCTCTCTCTTATCTTTACAGTAAGATTCTGAAGCCTTACTTGTGGACCACATAGCATGAATTATGGGAAAAGACGAAAATGCCGGAATACTTTTTAGTGGTGTGGGAGTAAGAAAAGTTCGCATTTATTACTCTGCACAAAAACCAATAATAATACGCAGACCTAAAGCAACGTTGCATTATCCAAAGCGGTACTTAAAGCAGGCTACTTCACTGATTAGAACAGGATATTTTACTGATTGCTGGGTTTAGTGAATGTTACTCTGAATTATCCATTAGAAACGAGAGCATTACCAGCAGCAAGATCATTGAGACAGGAAAACAATAGAAAAAGTACTTATTTTTCTTCATCAAACAGGACCTTAGTTAATGTCATGAACAGAATTGTTGACATGAAATGGAAAATGGCAATACATGCAAAATAAAAAGAGGCTTGTTACTTCGGATGATAGAACGATTCGTCCGACGCACACAGCCACATTAGCTTCAG
Organism: Mizuhopecten yessoensis; assembly: GCF_002113885.1. NCBI lineage: Eukaryota > Metazoa > Mollusca > Bivalvia > Pectinida > Pectinidae > Mizuhopecten > Mizuhopecten yessoensis. The sequence continues at coordinate 148,249 of NW_018480059.1, read as the reverse complement.
GAGAAGATAACGAGTGACTGACGTTATATATCAACCATTCCACTGACAGATGACAAACAGAGACCTTCACGCGATTCTGTAAAGTCATCAGCAGTCGTCAAAATACCTTAACATGATAGTAAATTACCTGACAATCATACAGGAACGGTTTGTCGCATTTAGTTGTCGATCAGAAAATGTGTCGTCCTTCTGTAGTCAGGTAGTGAATTATATTAAGACGTCAGAAGAAAAGAGCAACAAGAAAAGGCTGAAGAGCTTAAAGAACAAAAAGAAAAAGAAAACCAAGGGAGTCCCACAATTTGACCTATCAAGGCATTTTATCACTTTCTAGAAGGCATTTATTTGACGATTCTCTCAACGGTGATGCCTGGTTCGCGAGCAAGCAGTGTAATAGCAGGTGTTGCATTCTGGGTTTTTTCGGTACAAAACTTAAAAAAAAAACAGCAACAAAAAACACACAGTCTTAATTGAAAATTCATGCATTAAAATAGTTTTATTTTGTTTAACTATAATAATCTCATTTTGTCCTGTAGTGATGTTTGAGCCATCACTTTCGGTCCACGAGGTAGATTCTACTTAAATATATATGAGTTATGGAATACATCAGAGAATCAACTCTTGATAATTGCTTGAATTATATATATCCAATCTTGGGAGTTTGCTCGCAGAACTAGTGTTGTCCGATTTCCCTCTAGCCCCTACATTAGAATTAGACATTCTGACAGATAAATGCTGACAGATCTCTGTCAAAATGTCCAAGTCTGGTGTCAGTGACAGAGGAAACTTGGACGAAGAAATAATGGAGCTCGTACTATATTCTCTCTTAGATAAATATGATCAATCATTAATGCATGGACATCTGCTGCTTCTCTTCTAATTGCATAAACGCGTGGGATATAGGTTAAGTGCTACACATTACTATTATTGGTAGACCATCAGAAAAAAATGATCTTCGCCATGATCCAGTGTGATTCATCTACACATTGAATCATCAAATATGTTCACGTTAAAAAATTATGACAACAACAACACTAACTGTCGACTTTAATTCTCATAACTGCAGTTTGAAACAAAGATGATGACATAAATAAAAAGAGAAATAAGTGTGATGTTTTCGCATTGATGGCTATTACTGAAGTATATAATTCCACTAAATGGTGTTTTGGAAATATGTACATCAATGCTTGCACCTGTAATTTGCGAAAATATTTACCAATGGAAAATTGGTTATTTAACAGTATTTACGAGGTGATAGTCAAACATATATTGAACTATCACATAAGTACCACTCAAAATCGAAACACGTCGGTCAAGTTATTGACTATAATGAAACGTTCCGAACAAAATGGAATTCGCACAAGACGTCAAACCAACAGACATGTCTAATAAGATAGAACGCATACCAAATGTCAGACCCAAAGTTTCACATACACACGAATATTATTAGCCAGATGAGAAAGGATATCAGGTTGCCGCGGATATCTGACGAACCCGATTTTTCACAAGATAACTCATCACACAACTCGTCGAAGCGGTTCTTCTCTGTCACCGTGCTGTTATTACAGTATTCTCCCTTGCACGAGCCTCTGCATGTGATGTACTTGTTGTCATCATAACACTGGTTCCCCCAGTTGGTGCTGCACGATCGAAACACAGAGTTGATCTCCTTTTTACCTGGAAAGACAAGTATTGGTCAAAATCAGTCAAAAGTTAGTATTTTCGAGAGGGGAATCTAACGGAAATGTATAGCCTGTTTTTAAAATTGAACTTTTAGTCTAAAATGAAAAGAAGTCAGACAAGAATGCAATGGCGTCAGCACACGATACAAAAATAATCAATATAAGAAACGATTACAAACTCACGCACAGAGACCGAGTTCGTGTTTCCTGTACCCAATGTGACACCTATCATGCTGTGTCCTGTCAAATTGTGGAAGCACGTGGGTCAACAACAATCGAAGATCTTAAGTCATGGTATATATACTGACATGTCAACGATGGGAACTAGGTCACGTATCAATACAACGCATTTATCCGTTTAATCAAGGTTTTGTATTAGGCTCGTCTAGGGAAGCAATGAACGGTGACATGTTAAGCTAAGCAGTAGAAATGATATGTTACTGCTAGGAAAAGCAAATTAATGATTCGGAGAATGTATTACTTATTGATTGAAGATCTATTTTTGAGACTAGAAATGATTTGATTTTAGATTGGCTCCCTTTAAAAATTGTAAGATCAACAACTACATTAAAAGGACTAAGGTTTACATAAAAAGTTGAATAGAACATTATTCAGCTTTAATTCACAAACAACTATTGCCTATAACGAGAGACTCCCCTTGTAAACATGAGTAAAGCATCCATCACATTTTTTACAGTCCGCCGAAAATAAATTACGATGAAGCATATCTATCTTGGTTGTCGGTCTGGTATCAATAAAATATAGTCTCGTAGAGGCGAGGAATTACAGAAATAGGGATAATATAGATGTCGTTTTTTCTTTCTTATGTAAATATAGAATACAAAATTCACCAAGATTCTGTTTTTATCATAAGATCTTGAGAGAATCCATGTACATTTAATGAAAACTTTAAATGTTTGCTTTAGAGATAAATGAGGACCTGTACACACATTGGATAATTTATTTGGTTAGTGTAACAAATAATATGTAGGAAAAACATAACAAATCACTTTAACATAAACGAGAACTATTTTAACAGCCTTTTTGGAACTGAGAGCAATGGCAAATCTATTTAAAAACTTAATAAAACATAAACTGCAAACTACTTGATTTATCTTCGGATATTTTGTAGATATATTGTTTTTTTGTAGTAAACGGTGAGACGGACTGTCATTGATACTTAAGAAGTATCAATGCCAGGATGTTCAAACGGGATTTCTCCTGGTATTCCGGTTTCCTCCCAGATTAAGACCACATGCGCACTAACATCCGGGGCAAAAAGAGTGATTAATCTTATAAAATAAATCATGTTTATACATATTAAAATGTGGCCATATTCACTGTTGTCAATAAAACGCGTGTGGTCCAATTGTCTACAATGTAAACTTCCATATTTGTCGAAATGTTACAAAGTGTATGTGGTAGTATATTACATAGTGTATTAGTCCGAATTATTCTGTCGTTTTATCGACTTTTTTCATATCGGTCTGTCGTCGATTAATCGACGAGAGACCGATATGAAAAAAGTCGATAAAACGTCCGAATAATTCGGACTAATAGTGTATGTGGTAGTATGTTACATAATGTGTCAATATGTGATATAATGTGTCAATATANATTCTGTCGTTTTATCGACTTTTTTCATATCGGTCTGTCGTCGATTAATCGTGATTATATGTGATATAATGTGTCAATATGTGATATAATATGTTAATATGTGACATAATGTGTCAATATGTGATATAATGTGTCAATATGTGA